>NC_061114.1:170490387-170515624 GCF_002878395.1 Capsicum annuum | reverse complement strand
ATATTTTTGAATAACCCGACCCGACCCATAATAAATAATTATAACATAAAACACAGACCCAAAACCCTCATTTCACCCGTCCTACAACAGCAAAAACGCCAATTCCACTCATTTCACCCAAAATTCATCACCTTATTTCTCCATTGTTCTTTCTCTTTAAAGAAAGTTTTTACTCAACTTCTTGGATTGTTTTTGGGTTTAATCAAATTTTCATGGTACTATTCTATCTTAAGTTTCATTGTTGGGCAAGGTAACAATTAACTACAACTCATTAACTAAATTTAGCTTATTTTAGTATCCGCAAACTTAATTTTTAATATCTAGAAATGTTAAAGGTCTACATACAAATATCTTAGTGTTAATTTCGTCAATTGGTTGTGGTTTGAGTTCTAGGGTTTGGATATTTGTATTATTTAGCTAGATTTAGCTAATTTTTGGAATTTGAGATTGAATTAGGTGACTTAGTTGCTTGAAAATAGTGAAGTGTAGGGACTTTAAAGGAAATTTTTTTACTTTGAATGTGGTTTGGTAGGTGACTTAGTTGATTGAAAATGGTTAAGTGTAGGGACTTTAAAGTAGATTTTGTATTTTGAATGTGGTTTTCTTTTGATACTTAGTTGGTTGAAAATGGCTAAGTGTAGGAACTTTAAAGGAAATTTATTTGTTTTGAATGTAGTGTGGTAGGTGACTTAGTTGGTTGAAAATGGTTAAGTGCAGGGACTTTAAAGTGGATTTTGTGTTTTGAATATGGTTTTGTTTTGATACTTAGTTGGTTAAAAATGGTTAAGTGTAAGGACTTTAAAGGGGATTTATTTATTTTAAATGTGGTTTGGTCGGTGACTTAGCTGGTTGAAAATGGTTAAGTGTAGGGGCTTTAAAAGAGATTTTTTTTTGTTTTGAATGTGCCTTGGTAGGCGACTTAGTTGGTTAAAAATGGTTAAGTGCAGGGACTTTAAAGGAATTTTTTTTGTTTTGAATGTAGTTTGATAGGTGACTTAGTTCGTTGAAAATGGTTACGTTTAGGGACTTTAAAGCAGATTTTTTTTTGTTTTGACTGTGGTTTGGTAGGTGACTTAGTTGCTTAAAACTGGTTAAGTGTAGGGACTTTAAAGAAATTTTTTTTGTTTGAATGTGGTTTGGTACGTGACTTAGTTGGTTGAAAATAGTTAAGTGTAGGGACTTTAGAGGGGATTTTTTTTTGTTTTGAATGTTGCTTGGTAGGTGACTTAGATGCTTGAAAATGGTTAACTGTAGGGACTTTAAAGGGAATTTTTTTGTTTTGAATGTGGTTTGGTAGGTGACTTAGTTGGTTGAAAATGGTTAAGTGTAGGGACTTTAAACTGGATTTTGTGTTTTGAATGTGGTTTTATTTTGATACTTAGTTGGTTGAAAATGGTTAAATGTAGGGACTTTAAAGGGGATTTATTTGATTTGAATGTGGTTTGGTAGGTGACTTAGTTGGTTGAAAATGGTTAAGTGTACGGGCTTGAAAGGGGATATTTTTGTTTTGAATGTGGCTTGGTAGGTGACTTAGTTGGCTGAAAATGGTTAAGCGTAGGGACTTTAAATGGATTTTTTTTGCTTTTAATGTGGTTTGGTAGGTGACTTAGTTGGTTGAAAATGGTTAAGTGTAGGGACTTTAAAGGCAATTTTTTAATTTTGAATGTGGTTTGGTAGGTGACTTAGTTGCTTGAAAATGGTTAAGTTTAGGGACTTTAAAGGGAATTTTTTTATTTTGAATGTGGTTTGGTAGGTGACTTAGTTGGTTGAAAATGGTTAAGGGTAGGGACTTTAAAGGGGATTTTTTTGTTTTGAATGTACCATGGTAGGTGACTTAGTTGCTTAAAAATGGTTAAGTGTAGGGACTTTGAAGGGAATTTTTTTGTTTTGAATGTGGTTTGGTAGGTGACTTAGTTGATTGAAAATGATTAAGTGTAGGACTTTAAAGTGGATTTTGTGTGTTGAATGTGGTTTTGTTTTGATACTTAGTTGGTTGAAAATGGTTAAGTGTAGGGACTTTAAAGGAGATATATTTTTTTGAATGTGGTTTGGCAGGTTACTTAATTGGTTGAAAATGGTTAAGTGTAGGGACTTTAAAGGAATTTTTTTTTGTATTTAATGCGGTTTTGTTGTTTACTTAGTTTATTGAAAATGGTTAAGTGTCAGGACTTTAAAGTGGATTTTTTTGTTTTGAATATAGTTTGGTAGGTGTCTTAGTTGGTTGATAATGGTTAAGTGTAGGGACTTTAAAGGAAATTTTTTTCTTTTGATTGCGGTTTGGTTGGTGACTTGATTTAATTTTTGTGACTTGATCTAATTAGTTGAATCTGATTGATTGCGTAGATGGAACCTGCTTATAGCTGGATATATCAACGGAATAATGATAATAGAGTGGGTATTAAGGAGTAATTTGTTGAAGGTGTCAACAGATTTATTGAACATGCTAAGACACTTAATATTTGGACACGTTTTGGGGCTATTCATTGTCCTTGTGTTAGATATGATGGTATAAATCTTGTAAGTGAAGAAGTTGTATAGGAACATCTTTATAGAAAGCGGTTTAACGAGGACTTTTTAAGATTGCATGGTATTCATGGTGATGTTGCGCAAAATAACTTTGTTGTTGGAGAAAGTAGTAGGTCTGCAGGACATAATAAATATCAAAATACTAAGACGACAGAAATGATGCACTATGCTTTTGGGATGCAACACGAGGGTGACTCCAGAGAAAATGTCAAAGATGTTCCTAATAGCGAAACGGGCAAATTCTATGAACAATTACATGCTGCTAGTCATCCTTTGTTTGACGGGTGTTCGTACTCTTTATTGTTTGTTGCTGTTAGATCATTAAGTGTTAAATCTGACTGGAATATTGCTGAAAGAGGAATGGAATCAATGATAGACCTAATTAAAGAGTTAGTTAACCCCGTCGTGGAGGTTCTTGATTCTTTCTATAAGGCAAAAAGATTGGTGCCAAAGTTAGGTCTCTCATCGTTAGAATTGATTGTTGTGAAAATGGCTGCATGTTATACTTTAAGGAAGATACTAACCTAGAGTCCTATAAGTTTTGTCAGCACCCTCGATATAAGCGTGGTTCTAGTGGAAATCAAATTGCTATTAAGGCGATGCATTATTTACCTCTAATAGCAAGGTTGAAGAGGTTTTATGTTTCAAACAACTCAGATCCTTATATGAATGAAATAGTGAAATTAGAAGGCCCGCTGGTGTTATGTGTCATCCATCTGATGGAGAGGCTTGGAAGCATTTTGATGGAACTTATCCAGATTTTGCAGCTAAGCCACGAAACATTTGTTTGGGATTATGTGCGGATGGGTTCTCTCTTTTTTTTAGTTTGTGCCACGCCATGTTCATGTTGGCCTGCATTTATCATCCCTTATAATCTTCTTCCTGAAATACTGATGAGTAGTCCCTATATATTTCTTAATTGTGTTGTTCCTGGCCCACATAATCCAAAAAGCAGAATAGATATCTACTTGCAACCTTCGATCGATGAATTTTAAATTTTATGGCATGAGGGGGTTCAAACTTGGGACATCTCACTTAAACAAAATTTCAATCTGTGTGCATATCTAATGTGGACTGTTAATGATTTTTCTGCTTATGGAATATTATCTGGGTGGATGATAGCTGGAAAGATGGCTTATCCATACTTCATGGAAAAAACAAAAACTTTCACAATGAGACATGGCAGGAAAAATTCATGGTTTGATTGTCATCGTTGTTTCTTGCCACCTGATCATGAATTTAGAAGACTCAAGAATGCATTCAGAAGGAATAGAAGGGAACATGAGGGTCCACCTCCAAGGCTGTCTGGTCATGACATCTGGGAAATAGTTCAGGATTTGCTTAAAGCCAGCGAGGAACGATTGTACAGGCTTGATGGATATGGAATTTCGTATAACTGGACCAAGCAAAGTATATTCTGGGAGTTAGAATATTGGCCAGATAATTTACTTGGAAATAATGTTGATGTCATACATACTGAGAAGAACTATTTTGACAACTTGTTCAACGTATTTATGGATGTCACCGGCAAAACAAAGGATAATCCTAAGGCCAGACTTGACTTACCAGAATATTGCAACCGCAGAGAATTACACTTACAGCAGGGGCCCAACGGCAATGTTCTTAAGCCCAAGGCTAGTTTTACATTCAAGTTGGACCAAAAACGTCAAATATGTGAGTGGGTTCAAAGTTTGAAGATCCCCTATGGATATGCCTCAAATTTGGGAAAGAGGGTTGGTATGACACAAGGAATCTTGCATGGAATGAAAATTATGGAACAATTAATTCCAATTGCTTTTATTGGTTTACCTGAAAACATATGAAAACCAATAGAAGAGATCGGTTTGTTCTTCAAAGATTTATATGCCACCACATTAAAAGAAGAAAATCTAGCGTGAATGGAAAGTAATATTGTTGTTATCACCAACAAGCTAGAGAAAATTTTCTCGTTAGCATTCTTCGATGTGATGGAACATCTTTTCATTCACCTTGTGCATGAAGTTCGGCTAGGCAGTCTAGTTCAAACTAGGTGGATGTATCCATTTGAATGGTAAGCATTTGCAACATATTAAAATTTATACATATCTTTTTATAAATACAGTAAATATCTAACCTTAAGATTATACAGGGAAATTGGAAAATTAAAAAGGGGTTCCAAAAACAAACATAGAGTGGAAGGCTCTATAGTTGAGGTATATCTTGCAAGAGAAACTTCTTAATTTTGTTCATACTACTTTCGTGATGAAGTTTCTTGTTCAAGAAACTGATCGAATTGTCATCAGAATGATGTGAATGAGCCTCATTTGTAATCGATATCAATTTTCAATCAATCTGGTTGTAAGTCTAAAAAGACCATACCTTGCCGGCTCACTCCCACAGATCATAAATCAGTAACTTTGTTATAATGCCCCGAGGTCCCATCCCGAGACGTCACACAGTACTTATGGATCCGAAGGACCACAAACTAACCCTTTTCTAATATCTGTACCTGTACACTGCATAATATCTGAAAAAAATACGGAAATTTGTCATAAGGTGTAACACATCTATGTATACTCAAAGCTGAAAACTGAATACTAATACATTCGTCTGAAAAGCCTCTAACTGTCTGAACTGTGGAGTTGATGGGACATGTCCCCAAATAACTCCATCAATAGAAAATAAACCAAGTCTAAAACAATAGTAGTAAACCGAGACTCATCCTTGAAAGAAGAGGACTCACTGCTAGTCCTGCTGACTGGGACCAAACTGCTGTAGATAAACTGGATCCTGTGCCTCTGAACCTGTGGTGTCAAATAAAACACCATGGCACAAATGCGTCAGTACAAAAATATATCGAGTATGTAGACGGGGTAGGTTAATGAAAGGGTTCATGCATTAATATCTAAATTGAATAATCATGAAAATGCCGCATGAGAACACATACATGAATGCACAGAACATAAACACAATTATCGTAACTCTAGATACTGAAACTCAGATACCAGTTTACTGTAGACTGAAGTCGCTACTGACACTGAGATACTGAATCACTGACTCATTTGATACTGATAACTGAGGATCTGGATGTTCTTACATTAATGACTGAATTCTTGGACTTACTGCTTTTGACTAACAGGATTAGAGATCAACCTTTCTAACAGATGATTTCGGAAGCTTTATCAATGATAAGAAATATGATTATATCTAAATCTGACAACAAGAATACTCAATAGAAATCTGATACAGTGATCAAGACTTTCTAACAGCATATCTCTGAATATAATATCAAATAACTGTATGTGAGGCCAAGTCTATCTGATGGGATGTCCCATAAATCAATGGAACTATCTAAGTTCCTCACAATGATAGATGACTGTAGCTGACAGTCTTAATTTCTGAAGACTGATTCTGAAACTGAGACTAAATCTAAAACTGAAACTGTGGGAAGTAGTCACTTAATCGACATGCCCCGACCTACCACATGTGGGGTCCAACCTGTGCCCCAGTTAGAAGGGTGTCATTACCGCACCACTAGGAAAGATAACTCTATGTGACCCTCATCTATCAGGTCCTCATATGATAACAGTGGAGCCCTTATCTAGAAGGTCAAGCCACCTCATCTACCCTCATCTAGAAGGTATGATGTCTCTCATCCACCATTAACTAACAGGTGTGATGTCTCAGCCTATGCTAGCTACATAGTTCTGGAGTACAAGGATTGCTTCTAAGAATCACACTCTCTACTAGTAGGTGAGTTCCCATCCTTGAGCTCGCTCGGTGCTAGTTTTTACTCCCAACTGAAAGACTCAAAACTGAATCCTCAACTGAACACTGGATGAACTGAATCTGACATAGATCGTATTACTTGAAAGGTTTGACTGAGTTACGCTGAGATTACTTGGTTCTGTATCTGATGGAAAAGATATAGAATCATGGTATTTGACTGATGATATAGAGTTTGAATAGATTACTCGAATCGCTTATGAGATTAGGATTGAATCACTTGAACACTATTAGAACTGAGCTGATTACAGGTTTGAGGCTAGATTACTAGCGATATAGAGATTACAGAGATAACTGAGATTACTGAGCTTTATTAAGCTTTGCACTTGTTTGAGGATACAGAGTTCTATAGTTCACCGAGTTCTGAGAATCATGGCTCGATTGGAATTATTGAGAAACTGACACAGGCTCTAGACAACAACTTTATTTTTGGGTATTTAGACTCGATAACATAAAAGTAAGACATAATCATTCTTCATCATAAATAATTCATGTATCATAACGGTCATCTATTCATCACTATAATCATTCATTCATCATTACAAACATTCATTCATCATTACAATCATTCATGTATCATCACAACCGTTAAAGCATCACTTCAATTAGTTTGGCATCATAACATACTTTCCCTCTCAAGATCCTTAGGACATCGCATTAAGAATTTAGGAAATATAGACCTCTATTGATCATCACAACCACAAAAGGGTCACTCTAAACCTTTAAGGATCATCAATATCGGTTCACCATCATTTACTAGCCTAGGGAAGACATGCTATTAGATTATACCCCATTCAACGAGATCTTACATCATGTACTTCATACCTATATCGGTCTTGTCATGTATTTGGATATCACTTGATTTGGGGGAAACTAAATACTAATACATCACTATTTACTTGCTAACCACTTGACATGTATTAAAATCTTAGCATATATCAAAGAGCACAAAATTGGGGAATTTACAACCATCATATCTCGACTTGTTCACTAGGGTTTTTCAACAACCACTAGACACGACCGATTTTACACCTACTTGAGGATTTCATGCTATCTTGGCATATTTCACTCATTAAGGCATTTTATCAAACACTAGGTATGGATGGACTAGCTCACAATTTGGGGTTTCCTATTCAACATACTATAGTGGCCCTTATGCTTCAACTAAGCTCTTTATCAAACCTATGGGGAACGTTCTTCACTTATTCAACCATTTTTACACCCAAAAGTCATGAACACATCACATGGAAAAACAACTTCAAGAGGATCAATCACAAACATCACATGAATTTCACATACTAGGGTCAAAGCTCATAAATTTTGTACGCAAACATAAATCAAAACTCAACAACACATTAAACATCCATTTCAACTCATACAAATCATTTACAACTCATAAATATAAGAATCTTTTAGTTTTAAGAAGGCTTCTTGAGCTTTTTGGATGAAAGGGACCTAAGAATCAACATCTACATACCTTAACCTTTGAAATTGGATGAACTTTAGTGCTTTAAAATTTATCCACACTTGAAATAAATAAATTCTTGAAGCCCACACTATGAGGAACTTGATTCTTGAAGAAACCTTGAAGAATTTATGGATGAATTTTGGAAGATTAGGGTTGAATGAAACCCTAGATATTCTTGAGAGAATTGGAAAAGAAAATGATGGAATTAGGGTTTGAATGAGGGTTTCTCATATTTATAGAGGCTCAAAAAAGGTGAGAAATGACCAAAATACCTTTGCAAAAATGCCCTTGAATTTCTATAAAAATATACTTGATGCCATCCGTGACAGGCCGCCAGGTCCGTGATAGGCCTCACGAGTGGTCGTCACAAAAGGGGTCCAAATTCTTGATTTTCTTCCCAAGGTTGACTACATCATCAGAAATTTCGTCAGAATGTGACGACATCATCAAAAAGGTCGTCAGAAATGTGATAGCCTGTCAGAAACATCATCACCGTTTTCCAGCTTGACATACTGGAGTAAAATGGGCATAACTC
The DNA here is from genome assembly GCF_002878395.1 of Capsicum annuum. NCBI lineage: Eukaryota > Viridiplantae > Streptophyta > Magnoliopsida > Solanales > Solanaceae > Capsicum > Capsicum annuum. The sequence continues at coordinate 170,507,330 of NC_061114.1, read as the reverse complement.
TTTTCTCCAATATCGTATTTAGGAAAAATTTATATAGTTGGAAAGATAATTCAAAGATATTTCATTTGATATATAGAAAGTCACCCAGTTCTTCATATACAATGAGTTATGGTCGATTTAAGTTGACCTAAATTTTGATGGTCACTAAAACTTGAACGATAGGAAAGTTTTCAACTCATTCATGAGTTAGCGGACCTCTATGATATTAATTCATGCTCAAATAAATTTCCACATGATTCAAAGTATTTCATATTTAGGAGGATATTTATGAAACATTTTGACTCAGGTTTTCATTTTACCAAATACGCTCTAAAGCTTAGACTGGAAGTGGATTTTGAGGGGTATTACATTTGTATGGCTTGGTGAATTGCCCGGAAATTGAGCTCTTTTTGAAGTAAGGAGATTAGAATTTTAACGTATCTTATTTGTTTACTCATTCCCTTATAGAAACTAATTGTGTTTCGCATGTTGGATGTTTAGTTCATTTAAGTCTCAATTCCACAAAAATGAAGTGTATTCATCCTTTGTAACATGGTTTAAAAATGACGTTCGTAAGTGTATTAATATTTCTACAAAGTTTAAACATTTACACATTCCTCAACTAAAATATATATATATATATGTATAATATTTTTAGGTATACCATTCACCAAATGCAGCCGCATATGATCAACTCTTAAGAGATATTTCTTTGGGTACAGTTGAAGCGAATGTAATGTCCCAATACAAAGTAAATGGGTTTAAATTTTCCACTGAACAACACTCCAGAACAAGGAAAACAAACAATAGTGGTGTTTGGGTTAAGGGTGATGATGATGTTGATTACTTTGGCATCATACACGAGATCTTAGAACTGGAGCTTGTTGGTTTCCCAATAAAAAAATTGTCCACTTTCGATGTTAGTGGTTTGATCCAAGCACAAGAGGCACAAGAGTACATAAGGAGCATAAAATCATTGAAGTGAAGCACAATAGGTCGTATCCTATTTACGATCCATTTGTTCTAGCGCAAAATACTGAATAAGTGTATTATGCTCCTTATCTATTGCGCAATGACAAGTCTGATTGGTGGGCTGTAATCAAAACAAAGCCTATAGGCGGAGTGGAAGTTGAGAATGTGCTGGTGTCTGCATATCAAAATAAAATTTTAATTGATCACCAGCCAGTGGACGTTGAATTAGTGGACGGTTTGAATCACCCAAAAAATATATTTGAAGAAGTAAATATTATGGAAGAAGAGGCTGAGTGGGTAGGAGATGAGGAAACCTCCAAAAAGGGTGAATGGTTTAGTGGAGAGTCTTCAGAAGAGGAGGATTAGTTGTGTAGGTTGTATTTATTATGTATTGATGTCTTTATGCTTTGTACTATATTTTTACCTTTATGTTTCTTGTTTAAGATTGATATGTAATGTACTGTTTAAGATTGTTTTTTTCACCTTTCCATGATTTATATAGTAATAAAAATATTCTTGTCTATATCTTGTGTTGTTGGAGCGATTTGAAATGTGAATTAGTAACTTGAAATTAGTTACTTGGAATTTTTTCTTATATATTCATTTTGTAGGAACTAACTACTTGTTAAATTAACATAATTTAGATGTCAGGCAGAGGTGACAAGGGTAAGGAAAAATTTGATACTACGAAACCAAAAAGAAAAGACAACTTCTTCCTTATAGACGATCGACAGGTATTAATATATCTGAGGGTTGGTTTGCTGACGCGACAGCACGACCCTCATATTCTAGGTTGTCCGAGGATTCAATACCTACTCCTATTTATGTGGGGCCACTTCATGGGTCTATACTGACTCATTCTATTCCTATGACCGTGCCGCCGCCAGCATGGTACTATCAGACCACTGCTGGACCATCCAGACATCTACCATTATCGATACCCTCCTACAGCGGACACGTAGCTTTATATAGTGATTCTGCTTAATCTATTGGGTTGTCGGATCTTAAGCTTGGAAGCACTCTATCTGGTGCTTCAGATCGGTCCACGCCAGTGCATCTACCATCACTTACTAAGCAACCAGGAGACAAAGATGATTCTTGGAGGATTTATCTTGTTCCATTTGCGAGAGGGTAAGATTTCTAAATATAATAACGTTATTCATTTTTAAGTTACTATATTATTATGCTCTATGAAATTACTGTTTAATCTTGTGTTGTAGGTTTACGCCGGGTGATGGAGTTGGAAAAAAGACGCGACTATGCATTTCTCGGTACTTTAGCGGCTACTAGACCAGTGGGCAAAAGGTTCCAGAAATTGACAAGGAAAGAATGTTTGAAGAATTTAAGGTAAGGATTTAACTTATCGACTACTTATTAACACTTTGCTAGAACAAAAGATTGAATATTATATTTTTTTTGTGGAAATTTTACTGGTGGGATGATGCAAATACATTTCTTATAAAGAGGAACTTTTTCATAAGATGTAGAGCCAGATTTAACGGTCTCTTGGATTATGCCCAAACCAAATTGGTAAAATCTAAGTGGATTCCTAAAGCCGCATGGCAACTGTATCTTTGCCATTGGAGTAGCCAAGAATACCAATTGTTAAGGGAAAAAGGAAAGAAAGCCCGGGCATCATCCAAGGGTGGCTCCCTACATACTTCGAGTGCCAAAAGTACTCTTGCTGTGCTAGAAAAAATGGTATGCAACTTTTACAATTTTAATTATTTGTTTCTATTTAATTTTTTTTAGTATTTGAACATTGATAATTTTTCATATGCAGGAAAAAGAAAATGGCAGGGAGGTACCAACTGATGAGCTATTTGAAGAGACTCATCTGAGAAAGAAAAAGAACCCGACTGATGAATATGTCTGGGTTGAAGCTCGTGCAAAAGTTGTCCATGTAAGAAATAAATTTTGAATTTATGAATCTTTTTCTCAAAGTTGGTATTATTCAATTATAACTACTTTAATATTTTTTGACTTTTAGTATTATCTTTATTTTGAATATAGGATGAATATAAGTATATTGCTAGTGAGTATCGTAGTAGTTAGTCTCTTGAAAGTCAGGGTTACCCAATACCCCAACATGTAAAGGAGGAGTTATGGGCAAAAGTTGTGGGTCCTGCAAATAGAGGTCATCTCTACGAATACCACAAAATTTTTTTTGGCAATAATATCAGGTGTTCATCCGGTGCTGTATACTCTAGATCTTCAGTTGATAGAGAAACCATTGAAAGATTAGAAAATACAGTTTCTAAACTCACTGAAGAGCTTGCTGCATAGAGAGAGAGGTTTGCTAAACAGAGAGAGAGGCAGAAGAAGATGGAGGAGGCAACAACATCACAAATCAGGATGCTGCAGTAGTAGTTCATCATTTTCATTCAAACTACGGGGGTTATTCCTCTGTGTCCTGGTGATACAGTTTGGGCTATAAAAGTTCTAGGCCCCCTAGTTAATTTCAGCATAGATGAGGATATGGAAGACGAGGACGAATTCGATGATGATGACTTTTAGTTTTTTGATTTTTGTGTGTTGTACTTTGAATTTAGACATTTTGTTGTTTGAAACTATTGTTGTATTTTTTGGATACTCACTTTTGTTGGACATTTTGTACGTGTTATACACTGTTGAAAGTATTTACATTTATTTTTTTTTGTTGTTGTTGCTGTATTTACATTTGGTTACTAATGTGTTGCATTATTGTTGTTGCATGCTATATTTGGGTTTTGATTTTTATTTTTTAAAAGATTCCCAAAAAAACCAACCACACGTGGTCGGTTTTTGATTTTTTTTTGTTTGCAAAAAATCGACCACAAGTGGTTGTTTTTTTCCTATTTTTTTTTAATTTTAATAAAATAATAATGAATTTTTAAAAAAAATATATATTTTAAAAAAAGACGACCACTTATGGCCGGTTTATAAAAAACTACCACTACTTTACCGACCACACACCTTGGTCGGTTTTGTGGTCCGAAATTGGGAAAAACCGACCACAGTGGTCTGTTTTCCCCTTTTTTTAGTAGTGGATATATATAATCCCCAGGTATTTCATATGTTGATTCATGGGTCCCTTTCACCCATGAAGCTCAAGAATCTTCTTTCAAAATTCAGGATTTGTATATTTATGAATGTTCATGATTTAAATTGAACTGCAATTCATGTTCATGATGTTGTGGGGTTTTGATTTATGTTTGAAACTACATTCTCCAATGATTGACCCTAGGATGTGGTGATTTGCATAATAATTATGATAAACCCTTAAATTTACATGTTTATTGATGTATCCATAATTATCAGATGTGTTGAGGATTGTATAACCAAAGCATGCTCCCCATGTGTTTGATTAAATGCCTATGTGAAAGAAAAGTGCCATACTAGTATAATAATATGAAATCTCCATTGTACAAGTTCATACATGTCAAGTGTTTGATGAAATGTCTTAGTCAATGAATTATGGATATATGTGTAACCCTTGTGGTGCTTTAGAACTTCTACTTCATGAAATCTCCAACTTATTGTATTATGGATTGTGATGTTTGTCATGTATTCAAGAAAGTCATGCTTTGTCAGTTTCATGTTATCGAGTCCTGGGGGTACTTGTACCTGACAATTAGCTATTTGACTGAAGCCAGTGTCATGTTTATCAAGATACTCTCAGTCGAGCCATGTTTATAGAAATTCAGTCAGTCATGTGACTCAGGAAAACTTAGTGAACTCAGAAATCTCAGAAATTTAATAATCTCAGTAGTATTCCGTTAGTCAATAGAACTTAGTTAATTCAGTCCAGTTCAGTTCAGTAATCCATGTTCAGTGTCTATTCAGATGGGAGTAGGAATTAACAGCGAGTGAACCAAAGGATGGGAACACACACTGTCAGATGAGGGTGTGATTCTTAGAAGTCATCCTTGCATTCCAGAACTATGTAACCAGCATAAGTTGAGACATCAACACTGTCAGATAAGGGTTGATGAGGTGGATAAGCACTGTCAGATGAGGGCCTCACCATTCTCTTTTGGGGACACTGTCAGATGAGGGTCTCCCACAACTTGTCCTTACTGGTGGCATGGTATTGACACCCTTCCAATTGGCGTTATAGATTGAACCTCAACTCTGCTAAAATTCATTATTTGGGGCATGTCGGTTAGGTGACTACTTCCCACAGTTTCAGTACAAAATTAGGACTGTCAGATACAGTTATTCAATATAAGTTATAGAACTCAGATAGTTCTACAGGATTCAGGACTGTCAGATATAGTCAACTTAGAACAGTACGAAACTCAGCTAGTTCCATCAGAACCTAGACTGTAAGATACAGTCGCTTAGTATCAGTTATTTTAGTTACACAGATATCAGTATCTTATGTTATCTGTACTCAGACTCAGTAATCATGTAATCATGAACTCAGTTATAGTTATTATGTAGTCATGCATGTATTCTCATGTTAATGTTATACAGTCAGTTAGTATAGTTCATACATGTGAACCCTTTTGCATTCAGCCTACCTCAGATGCATACCAATACATCAAAACGTACTGATGCATTTACGCTATGGTGTTTTATACCATAGGTTTGGAAGCATGAGCTCCAGATCATCAGTAGTATTCCAGTCTCAGCAGTCAGAGTTAGAAGTGAGTCCTCAACCTTCAAGGACATGACCATTACTTTATTATCTTACTAATTAATTTATTTCAGTAGTTGGAGTTAGTTGGGGACATGTCCCATCAACTCCTGATTCAGACAACACAGTTAGTTAGAGGCTTTTCTGATTATAGCATGTTCAGATAGTTTATTTTAGTTGTTTTGGGTATTTCATACCCCATCCATATGTTATGTTTTATCAGTTATGTTATAGTTTTGAACATTACAGCTTTAACACCTTTAATTTTGCATTTATACAGTATATTATACAGTGTTCAGGTACAGATATTAGTCATGGGTTAGCTTATGGTCCCTCAGGGTCATGAGCATCGTGTAGCATTCTGGGTACCAGATTCGGGGAGTTACAAACTTAGTATCAAATCCTAAGTTTCAATAGAGTCATAGGAAGTCTAAAAACTGCATCTAGGAGAGTCTTGTACATGGGTGTGTTGCGCGCCACATTTATGTGCATGAGGCTCTAAGATATTTTAGGAGAAGTTTACCATATTTCAGTATTCATGTCTTGCCAGTGAGAATAATCTCAAGTTAAACTCTCAGTCTGGTCTAACCCGTTTCTCCCTTTCTTCTATAGAACATGCCTCCCAAAAGAAGAAATAGGAATCAGCCAACCCCTCAGCCCAAAGAAATTTTGGGCGAATATGTTTCTTATGCAGAGTTCAGATCTGCATTCACTAATCTTGCTCAGTTAGTTGTTGCTCAAAATGAATGACCAGCTATCATTTCGGCCAACCTAGTGGCCAATTCAGTTGTAGCAAGGATTTGGGACTTCACCCAAATAAATTCTCTATCTTTTCTCGGGTCTAAGTCAAATGAGAACCCTCAGGAATTCCTTGATCAGGTTCAGAAGGTTACGGATATCATGGGGGGTTACTTCTAGTGAGAGTGCGGAGCTTACTCCATATCAATTGCAGGATATTGCTCACACTTGGTACAAATAGTGGAAGTCAGAGAGGGCTGTAGATGCAGGGCCTATTGAGTGGGAGGAGTTTGCTACCACATTCTTAGATAGATTCTTTGCTCTAGAGATGAGAGAAGCTAAAGTGTTATAATTTATCAACCTCAGGTAGGACAACATGACGATGAAAGAGTATTCTCTTAAGTTTACTCAATTAGCCAGATATGCTCCCCATGGGGTTGCAAATAGCAGGGCCAAGATGAGTAAGTTTGTTTCTGGGGTGAATAATAGTATGGTCAATAAATGTAGGTTTGCAATGTTGAATAGTAACATAACTTTAGCCAGGATTATAAATCATGCTCAGAAGTTAGAGGAGCAAAAGATTAAGATGAGGGAGAAGCAAAATAAGATAGAAAGGACAAGTAGTTTCAACTTTACTCAGCCCAAATCAGAAGGAGGAAACCGTTCTCAATTTTTCCTAAGTCAGCTGTTCCAGCTCCTTCTTCATCTAGTGCTCCAGCTCCTAAGTTCAGGGATGGTAATAGAGATAGAGAACCAGGTTCTAAGTCCCAGGGCAGTGTCAGCAATGCCCGAACTAATCCCCTTTATCAGACTTATGGTAAGAACCACAAGGGTGATTGTAGAGCTGGTAGCAATGTCTGTTTTGGAAATGGAAAGCTAGGCCACAGAGTCAGAGATTATCCCTAGTCAGGCTATAAGGGTCAGTAGATCCGTACCTCAGCTCAGTCCGATAGCCCAAATCAATAGGGTGCCACTTCTAGTGCTACTAGTGGGCAATGCCTAAATCAACTTTATGCTCTCCAGGCCTGGCAAGATTAGGAAAATTCTCCTGATATGGTTACTGGTACATTATAGATCTTTTATGTGCATGTTTATGCTTTGCTAGATCTAGGATCTTCTTTGTCTATTGTTACTCCCTATATAGTAGTTGATTTTGGAGTCAGTCTCAAAATTCTAGCAGAGCCCTTCTCAGTCTCTACTCCAGTGGGTAAAACCATCATAGCCCGGTGGGTATATAGGAACTATCCACTTATGATATTTCATAAAGTCACCTCAGCATATTTAGTCGAATTAGATATGACTGATTTTGATGTCATTTCGAATTAGATATGACTGATTTTGATGTCATTCTCGACATGGATTTGACATCCTCCTCGGGGCACTACTCTTATATTTCACTAGCCTCTATAGCCATCACCCTACAACTCACACTCTTATGAGCATACATATCCACACTCCTTATCACAAAACAATTAATTTTGCACCAATTAACATACTAGAATTAAACCTTTAGTTGCATAACTCACAACTTACCAAAATTTATTGAACTACAAAAAGTGCATATTTCCAATCTATATTTCCTTAATTCCGCTCTAGAGAACACCATATAACAACTCCTTAGACTTTCACACTCTATAAGATTCAAGGATGTGAACTAGGTACACATGACACTTATACCTATAAAACTTTATCTAATGACATGAAATCTGGGGTTCAACTTATTCTTACATACCTAACACTCTTATCAACTTAATGACTTAACCATAATTCATCATTTTAACACTAGTCCTCATGTATTTATATCACAATTATCCATAAGTGGCCAACTTAGGCTGTGTTACACATCAAATCAAGCCTACTAACTTACACCCACAATTCTCGTATCACTATCCTCAAGATAACATTCCTACCACCACAATCCACATCTAATGTTCAAGCCTATAGCCTAGTATAAATCATGTACCACTGATAAAGCATGCCACATACTATACTGATCCATTAAATATAGAAATTAACCTAAATCTCTTATTTCACTTAAATATAGCCTACAAGCTCATCGTTTCCATAACATTACTACTATACCTTAGAATTTACTATATGCCTTCTTACGTGTTATACTAGTTTACCACTACTAGAGAAAATATAATAAAGGGGGTAAAGTCACATTATAAGGATAGCCGATATTAATCTTTTATATAACCTATTATGATCTTTTTAGCATATTCTACTTTCTCACATCCTATATGCTTACCTATACATACATCCCAACTACCTTTAGGATTCTATAAACACTTGTGAGTCTCCACTTATAACTTATTGGTTAATCTACTCCTTTTCATTCACAATCTATAAATGATTTTTTTACAATCACCATAACTATCCATCTTAAACTCCTTTCATATTTTGAATAAATAATAATCATAGTCAACCACTTTCTCCAAGGATTATCATATAATTTAAAAATATTTCCACTATATTAGTCAATCATCGTAAAAGGGCAAGCCACTCCTCAGTCATGGGTTATACAACTAAAACTAACTTTTTTATGTAAAAGTTACCCTCGCTATGGCTTCTAAACTTACTACTTCATATCACTTACTTTAGGTCCACCTTACTACCAATAGATTATGACACTTTAACATATACTACCACTTGGGTGGAAATACTCTTCCAACATTCTACTACATATCTATCCTTAAGTATGACATCTTGAATAAGGATTTCAAAAGGGACTGAATATACTTCATATCTCTAGATCAAATGTATGATGGAAAATATAGAGGTATACACATGAATCAACACACCTTAAAGTACTAATAGGCCCCTCTCAAGTCCTTGTGCTATTTCATAAACTTATGGATAACTCAATTAGAAAGAACCGCATCGTTAGGAACCTAAACTTTTGAACTTGTAATGCCTCGACAATGAGGAATGGCCCATAACATTAGAGCAAGGATGGAATTGTAATAACTTCAGTATGGATAACACTATAGCACATACTAGAGTATGAAAGAATGGAAAACATCTCCTAAATGCCTGGTAGCTTCCTAATTATAAGTGTGGTGCACAAAACATCTATAAGCAAGACTCTACTAGACACGACTTCATAGATACCTTGGGATCAAGAATCGTGCTTTGATACCAAGATTGTCATGATATGAGCAGAGGCCTTAGACGCGACGGCCATCCCAAACCATGAAGGACTGAGAGACCCCTTAGCATACTATCATAAGCATAATCCATACATAAATCAAAGCACAAAAGATATAATGAAATTTAAGTTGATCTTATGATCAAAATGTGTCAATAAGATTTTGACAATACAATACTCAAATTCTGTATATGAAGACTCTACTAAAAACTAATTTTCTAGGCCAGGACAAGGCCCCCGGCTAGACCATAAACTGAAAGGGTCAACATAAGAATAAATTGCCTTTTAAAAGATTGATGGCTCACCAACTCTGCCATATCCCAAGTATTTTACTGATGATTTGGGCCATAGGAATATGCCTAAAAACCTTTAGGAGAAGGGGGTCAATACTTTGGAAAGTATAAGCATGTAGAACAACCAAAAAATAGCATATATTTGATGTAACATAATTGAGAGCATTGTGAAAACAATTTACCATAATATATATATCTAAAATTATATATATATATATATATATATATAGAGAGAGAGAGAGAGAGAAGGTAATATTTTGAAGAGCTTCAATTCATGATTGTAATATATTGACTCAACTCTTTGCTTTAGTTTTGAGCTAGATGGTACACCCTACAAGTCTACAATCCATGAGCTTTATGGAATCCACCATTTACTCGTCAGCCAAACCCTCAAATCCAAGTTTGCTGCATGGATTGGGGTCCTATATACTAGTATAATAAACTAGTGCCCAGAGAAAAGTATACATTGGCCATTCACGTGACCGAAATGCCAATTATATCTCTCGAGTCAGCAAAACTCAATTCCAGTAATGAGCCCTTTCACTCAAATGCTTTCTTCGGGTAACCATCTAAATCTCTTTAACCCAAATTTTATTTCTTTAAAACCATGATTCATGCTAAAATTATTCATTTCTTTCATGTTAAGGTCATTCCATAATAGGTATCATCACACATAGACTTGTAAGACAGATCATAGCATATTAAACCCATAACTCTTTCATTCAAAATTATGTTAATGACCACCCAAAAGATTTAAGCATCACACGAGAGACTTCTTATATAAAAAACCATATGAAAATTATGAAAAATACTCTCCTTTCAAGACTCTAACATATGGTGGCCAATTCAATCATTTATTAAATGTATTAAGTCTATTAGGACACAAGAGCCTTTAGAATAAGAATCGTATCTTTGAAAACATGTAAAATAATAAAGAATAATTGATAAAGATCCATTAATAACTCGAGAAATATAATCATTCAGAAAGAATGTCCAACAATAGTTATATAGAAATCTCATGATAATAAAGGGGACTTATAATTCATGCTCTCAAACCCATTTCACAATTCATAACATATTAAGACCACAAATTTCATCTTTGGAAAGAAAATTTCACAAATCATCCTCCTAATCACTTTTCAAAACTCATATATAAGATGGAAATGATTATAAATCAAGCTTCTTGAGAACCTCATGATAATTAGAAACTTTATCAAATTGGGTTCATGATGCATGATCTATAAATAATTTCTCAAACTCATTAAATATACATAATTATATACTTTAAAGATTGTTAAATTAATAAACTTATAGCATGATTTCTAGAATAGTATCACATACCTTTAAATTGAAGAGAACATAGAGAGATGGATCTTGGGGATTAAAATCCCCAAACCCTACGTAGTTTCTACTCTCTTTCGTATGAAGTGATATTTAGGGATTTACAGAGGTGATATAACATTTTTAGGACCCTTTATTCTTCCAAAAAGGACTAGGAATGGGTTGGTGATGTGAAAGGACACCTTTACCCTTAAAATAACTCAAAATAGAACACTTTTTGACGTTTAGAAAAGTATTGGTACAGCAAGGCCAAATAAAACCATAGGGTTTGCAGCACAAGTCCAAATAAAACTTCAGAGTTTGCGGGCAAGGCCAAAGTGGACCTGAGATAGTGTCTCATCTCCAATGATGTTCTCACACTAAAACATTTTATCACACTTATGGATAACTAGAAACCATTTGGTTTGGGACATTATACGTAGGAAAGACAGGTCAATCCTTAGACCAAATAAAGCATGGTGTTACACTATATGCTTTACTAATGAATAAATTATCTAGACTGGGACAAGGCCTTGGCCATATCATCAAACTGAAAGAAACTAAATATCCAAAAAAAAATCTTCCAAAGGATGGATGGCTTACCAAATCTGCTATTTCAGGAGATCTTACTGCTGAGTTAGACCACGTGACTGCATCTCAAAACCAAATTATTAGATAACGCAGCTGCTTAAGGATGGTCAATACTTGGCCAGTATAACAACCCAAAAACAGTATAAATTTATATACAAAATAGATAGGAGTATTAGAAACACATTTTGCAATATCAAAATCCAAACATATGGGCATTGTTAAAGACTCGGAACAATATCTTAAAGATGTAGACTAAACTCTTTTCTTTAATTTTAAGCTAGATGGCATTCAAACATTCTCTTAACCCCATGGGCTATAGGGGTCAGACATTAACTTGTCATCAAAGCATCCAACAAAGTAAGTATACCATGATTATTTATATTTCAAGGCACGATCAATCCTACGTCAATTAAATAGGATTTCAGGCAGTGAGTCATTCAACTCGTGCCTTCTTTGTTAACCATCTAACTCCTTTTAAGACCATTTGGAGTTTCTTAGAAACATTCACCATTCTTGAAAATTCATCTATTTCTCATTAAGAGAATTCTCTTAGTTAATATCATCATACAAAGACTTGCAAGCCATATAAATCATATCATCTCTTTTTATTAGCCTTTCTTTCAAAAAAATATATTATTGACCTCCAAAATGATTCAAATATCAAATAAGATTTTTATTTAAAAATTAAAATTCAAGTTCAACAAATACATTTTTTTCATGACTTGTAAGAATTGAAAAGAATTAAATAAATTATGGAAAAGAAAGACAAAGAATTTGCAAAAAATTTCTTCTCCTTTTCTTGATTGTTCGATGATTTTTTTACACATTCTTATGTATTTATACAATTAAAAAAATGAAAGTAAACCCAAAAGAAAAATCAAACCCAAACACCTAAGGACTCCTAAATAAGATAAAGAATGATACATTTCTAAATAAGATAGGATACTAGCCTAAATAAGAATACACAAAATATTTACCTAGGGTTTATAAAAAGAATAAAATAATATTTACAATGATTTCCTACTCATTTGGATGAAATCAACACGTTCAGGAAAGTCCATGTCATGTAATAAGATGGTGACTAAAGTATAGCAATCAGATGAAACATGTGAACCAACCTGGTCTAATGAAAAAATTACAGAATTATCTTAACACCCCCTTAAGTTGGATGGTACGAATCAACACCCAACTTGCCCAAAACACTACGATGAAGAGGATTGGTAAGTGTTTTTGTGAATAGATGTAATACCCCGTATTTCCCTAGCCTAGATTAACACTTAATACCTGAGTTATCCTATATAAAATTTTTGAAATACTAAGTACTTTTAGTTTAGATCTTACCAATGCGTAGGAAATTTAGTTAGCTTTCCAACGAGATAAAGTTCGCCCAAATTCGATACCCAAGCGAAGAATTAGAGCCATTTTAGTGAAACAGTGTACCACCTAGTACTTCAGTGCGTCGCGGAGGTGGTCCAAATGGAAATTATCATTTTCCAGTGAGCCAAGGCGATACCACTATATCGCGCCACCACCTAATTTCCCAATTGTCACTTTTCTAGTGTTGCTTCGTGATAATGGCACATAGAACCAAGGCTCAGTTTCCCATTTAGTGAGGCACCGCGATGGCACTACGTCACTCCATCAACCCAATTCCCAGTTATCCACTTTCTAGTGGCATGACAAAATTGTGCCGCGTCGTGCCAGGGGTCTAAATCGGGTTTTTAGTGAAAAAATTAAAATGTTCCAGGGGTAATAGGGTTTTTTCCCATGACCCAGATCAGCCTTAAATACCAAATTATGCCATAAATACCCTATTGTATCATTATTCACTCACTTTACTCAAGATTTTAAACATTCTCTCTCAAAGAGGAAAAAACAATTGTTAAAGAAATCAAGGTCAATCCTCAAGAAATCCTCCAACAACCTTCAACAAAGAATCTTTTAATGTATGTTAGGTGTTCATCTATGGGTCCTTTCCACCCGTAGAGTCTAATAATCCATTTTTAAGACTTCAAGGTTTTTGATTTATGATTTCCATTCTTGGAATTGAATGTATTCATGTTCATGATAGTAATTGGGATCCAATTCATGTTTAATTATAAGTTCCCATGAAATTAAGATAGTTATATTGTGAATTATATGAATTGCATGCTTAACCTTTAATATTGAAATTGAATGTTGTATCCATGCTTACATATATTGACCATTATCATAAAAATAACCTATCCTCCCCAAGTGTTTGCTAAATTGCCTATGTGAAGTAAATAGTGGAATCATGACATGTTATTATGTGGTCCCAATCATGTACAAACTTATGCCCTATAAGAGTTTGATGAAATGCTTATGTAATTTGACTAGTTAAAGCATGACGTGTTATTATGTTATCCCATTTATGGACAAGTTCATGTATATCTAGTGTTTGACAAAATATCTAAATAAGTGCGTTGTTACCAAGAAAGTATGGTTATGACTTTATGATCACGTTATGCCTTTTTTTTATGCTATCGATTCCTAGGGGTATTTAATAACTGATAATTTAGCTGTGTACTTATAGCTAGCGTCAGTTAAAGAATAGTATCAGTCATGTCCCAATCAATAGAATCCAGTCAATTATAGAACTCAGGAAAACTCAGAAAACTCAGTATCAGTCTAGTCCAGTTCAGTATACTCTATTCAGTGTCTTTTAGTTGGGAATTGGATTTAGCACTGAGTGAGTGCAAGGATGATAGCTTACCCGTCAGAGAGGAAGAGTAGTTAACAGTAGTCCCTATACTCTAAAACTGCATAGCTAGCGCAGGATGAGGATTCACCCATTAGACTAGGCTTGACTACCTCCCAAGGGTCACCCGTTAGATTAGGCTTGGCTCTGCCTAGGTGTCACCCATTAGTTAGGCTTGGCATCTTGGTTTTCTAGTGTTAGTACCCGTGGCACAGTATTATCACCCTTCCAATTGGGGTCACAGGTTGGACCCCTATCTACTCAAGTTTGGGGCATGTCAGTTAGATGATTACCCCCCATAATTTTTGTTTAAGTCTTTAGTATAGAGCTCTGTTCAGTTCTACAAAATCAGGACTGTCAGACATAGTCAATCAGTATCAGTAATTTAGTTTTTAGTAACTTTAGATATTAGTTACTCAGTTATTGGAACTCAGTGCTTAACTTTAGAAAAGCTCAGTTAAAGTCTATACGTATATGTTCAGCATTACATACTCAGTGATTTTCGTAGTATCAGTTATCCAAGTATTCTTTTATTTAATTACTCTATATCATTCAGTCAGTTATTATTCATTCATATGAACCTCTGTATTCAGCCTTACCCCATCTAGCATACCAGTATATTCTCACGTACTGATGTATACATTCTTGTGCTATGATGTTTCATATCATAGGTTCGGAAGCTTAGGTTCCCGACCGTGCTTAGATAGATCTAGTTAGTAGTCACATATTTAGTAGTGAGTCCTCATCTATCGAGCATATTCTTTGTAAGGCCCTGGAAAATGGTCCCGGAGCGTCACACGGTGCTTGAGGCTACGAGTAGCCCCAAGATAAACCTTTGAGCCATTTTCATTCCCTGTCATTCTATCTCTCTTTGTAATCTTATCTGCCTCAATCTATTGGGCATGAGTCATCAGCCTAGAAAGATTCATCTCACTATTCAGCATAGCATACCTATACTCCTTAACCACATAACTAGACACTCCAGTCACAACCTTACTCATACTAGCCCGATTATTATCCACTAAGTCAGGAGCATAGTTGGCCAACTGATTGAACTTTAGACAACACTCCCTAACAGTCATAGAGCCCTATCACAGGTTCATAAACTCTTCTACCTTTGCCTTCTTATTTCTAAAGGGAAAATCTTATCCAGAAATGCATCCTAGAACTGTTGCCAAATTGTAGGGACAGCTCCCTTACCTCTACCTTTCCTCCAAGAAACAACCCATTCATAAGAAAGGTCTTTCAACCTATACGTAGCCAAGTCTACACTATGTTCCTTAGATATATGCATCACTTGAGTAATCTTCCGCACCTCCTCTAAAAAGAACCGTGGATCCTCATCAGACTTCGACCCATAGAATTCCAGCAAATTCATCCTCATAAAGTCACAGATCCTGGCAGCAGCTGAATCACCTCCCTGCTGCTGTGGAGGCGGGTTCGGGTTGGCCTTAACATTTGCAGTAACAGCTTGGGCCAGCGCCTGAAAGTCTACCCAAAATTTAGCATGAGATACATTTTCATTCAATGGGTCAGTAGGTTGAGGTTGCTGACCATCATTATTTCTTCTCACTCGACATGGAGGCATATTTCTGAAAGAGGATAGCACGAATCAATAGCAGAGATAGACACTTTAAGTACGATAGAATTATAAAAAAAAGAATCACATTTTTTCCTAAAACGTCTTGTATCCTCTTGCTCATAGATGTGGCGCACTACACACCGATGATCAAGACTCTACTTAATGTGACTTGTCAGACTCCCTAGGACACATTAAAACCTTAGGCTCTGATACTAAGTTTGTAACGCCCCAAAAAATTGGTCCCGGAGCGTCACACAGTGCTTGAGGCTACGAGTATCCCCAAGCTAACCCTTTGAGCCATTTTCATTCAGTTCAACACAAATCAATGGGGTTTCCATAAATAACCCTCAAATATCAACAGAGTAATCATCATCCAAGAATAAAAGATTTTTAGAAAGATAACAAAGTACGACTTATTAGTCAACTCCCACCATCTATACTAGTCTGACAAGCCTCTAAGAAAATTAATAAAATCAGCAAGCCATTGAGATATGCCCCAACTGACTCATACTCAGTTATCAAATATGAACAATTCTGTAAAACTAACATCAGACATCACGTCCTTGGAATATGAGGACTCACCACAATAGAGGATGTAGAACAGAGTGCTTAAAGAATCACTGTCGAACCTAGAACTAAGCACTTGAACCTACATTCTGAGAAAATGTAGCCCACATCCGAAGATGTGGGTCAGTACCATGGAAAGGAACCGAGTATATGGGGGTGTATGCAGTTGTATATACATCATCATCATAAATATTTATAAGAAATATTTAGGATGTATGAAAGACTCACATAGCCCGAAGAAAATCATCATAATCATGAGAGGATGAAATAAGTACAATAACACATGTGAGTCATCATATAATTTGTCAATCACTTTCAGTTCATCAAAAATATTAATTCTCATAATGTAAATATCATTTGAATATTTTGAAAGAATAACTTTCACAATTTCACTTTCAAATCAATTCACC
>NC_061114.1:170249919-170487387 GCF_002878395.1 Capsicum annuum | reverse complement strand
TCCTATCTATCAAAATCAACCACGTTGTGGATTTCTTTCACACTCGAGGTCAAAACAACTCCATTAAGACCAAAAGGTCAAATCATTCAAAATATCTCAAATATTCAACATCAACGTGCTTATAACACACACTTTCTCAAAAAAACACAATTTCCAATGGGGATTCACGACCCAAATATCAAAATCATGATAAATATCATTCAAGATTTATGATTTATGTCTCCACACATGTAAATACATCTTTCAAAATCATAAACATCAAGATTTCATAATAATCATTATAAGATATGGGCTCATGCTTCAAATTCATAAAAATCAAATAAAAATCATGCCTTTGTAAAGAAAATTACTTTTGGGCACAAGAATGAAAGAGAGTTCTTGTTGAAAAACCCCACATAACTTGAATGATGAACTTTAGATTGATACTCATTTTTGAGAAGTTAATCGTTCCTTTGAATGATTGTTCTTGGACTTCTTGAACTAGGAACTTGGAATCTTGAATAAATTTGCAGAATTAATGGTAAACTTTGAAGGTTTTTGAAGTTGGATGTAGGAGCTTAGGGTTTTATTTTTGAAGGAATTTGATGAAATATAACATATAATGCTTCTAATAGGCTTTAATATAGGGTTTGGATTGATTTTGGGTAAGGGAAAATGACCAAAACGCCCCTAAAAATTAAATAATTCTCGAATCTATCCTTTGGTTGACTGTTTTGATAGTCTGAAGTAGATCAACCATAACATTTTACTTTGATATCTAAATTGGATGAAACAAATTTCATTAGAAAGAGGAATCCCAGAGCTTTTCGTTGATATATAGTAGATCACCCAGATCATTATGTACAAAGAGTTATGATCATTTAAAGTTTGAGAAAAAATACGCCAGGCCTTAGTACTTTTTCCTGCACGTTTTATTGTTCACTACTATTTACGGTTTAATCAAAATGTTCATAACTCATTGCTCGGGTGTCTATTTTGGATGATCCACATATTGTTGGAAAGCTTATTCGATACTCTAGCCAACTATGTAATAGGTTAGAATAAACAACCAGCTGCTGTTCAGGCTAACCTAGTGGCCAATACTACTGCAGTCAGGATTCAGGACTTCACCCAAATAAATCCTCCCCTATTCTCAGGATCTAAGTTAAAAGAGGATCCACAGGAGTTCCTCGATCAGGTTTAGAAAGTAATAGATATCATAGGAGTAACTTCCAATGAGAGTGTAGAGTTAGCTGCTTATCAGCTACTAGATATAGCTCATACGTGGTTAAAGTTTTGAAAGGTAGAAATGGGAGAAGATGCAGAGCCCATAGAATAGAAAGTGCTTTCTACTGCTTTTCTAGATAGATTCTTTCCCTTAGAGCTGAAAAAAGCCAAGGTGTTAGAGTTCATCAATATCAGGAAAGGCAGTATGAGTGTGAAAGAGTATTCCCTGAAGTTTACTTAGTTAGTTAGGTATGATCCTTATGTAGTAGAAGATAGTAGGTCCAAAATGAGCAAGTTCATGTCTGGGGTGTTAAATAGTATGGTTAAGGAGTGTAGAACTGTAATGTTGATTAATGGGATAGACATGTCTAGGCTTATGGTCCATGCCTAATAGATTGAGGAGTAGAAGCTTAAAAACAAGGAGAGAGAGAACAAGAGAGCTAGAATACGTAGTTTCAATTTTAATCAGCCTAAGTCAGAGGGCGGTAACCATTCCTAGTTTTATCCAAAATATTCAATTAGCTAGTACGCCAGTACCAAAGTTCAAGAATGACAATCATGATGGGGCGCCAGGCTCTAAAACTTAGGGTAGTGTGAGCAGCGGTCGTACTCATCCTATTTGCAAAGAATGTGGTAGATATCACCTAGGTGCATGTAGAGTTGACAGTGGTGTATGTTTTAGGTATGGTAAGCCAGGCCACAAGATATAGGAGTATAGGGTCAGTCCAATCATCCTTCATCTCAGTTCGGTCACCCGAACCAGTAGGGTACCACTTCCAGTGCCGCCAGTGGGCAATGCCCTAACAGGTTTTATGTACTTCAGTCCAGAAAAGATTTGGAAAGTTCTCCTGACGTGGTCACTGGTACATTACAGATCTTTTATTTATATATTCATGCCTTATTAGATCTAGGAGCTTCTCTGTCTTTTGTAACTCCTTGTTTGATAGTCTACTTTAAGTCAGACTAGAAATCTTAATAGAACCTTTCTTAGTTCTTACCTCAGTAGGTAAATCTATTCCAGCCAGATGAGTATATAGAAATTGCTCGGTTACAGTATTTCAAAAAATCCCTTCAGTTAATTTCAGTAATAGAGTCATTCCATTTCCGTTTTTTGATGAACTAGTACTTGAATGAAGGGGTAGTACCTCAGTTTCAATTGATTTAAGTTTGAATCTCTAGATTGACCTAGTAGAAAGAGAAGTTGTGGATTCTAAGTTAGTCAGTGTTGAGGATTGCTAAATAATGATTGTTAGAGCAATAGAATGCTAAGAATAATGTATCAGAAGAAAGTACTATTAGTGGACCTTATATTATCAAGTGTAGTTCTTCAGGATGAGTTCAGTGTTTATGAGCATTGTCATATCTCAGACCCTAAAGTAAGGTGATTTCTGTTCGATTTAGAGTTTATAAAGTGGTTCACAAACTTCGAATAATGAATTTAAGCTAAGTGGGAGATGGTAGAACAAGTAACCAAGTCAGACTCTCAGATTTTAATAGTAATGTTAGTATGTGTAGAAAAATAGTGGGAGAGGTTGATGCCCGACCCATCCTTACCTCAGTGCAAAGTTTTGCACTTCAGCTATCATGATATCTACTTATGCAATACATGTTAGCTCTATCATCATAGCTCGTATTTGTACACATTATTGAAAATTAGGTATGCTTATAGTTTCTGGTACAAGCAGTTCCATTCCACTAAGTGTTACGAATCACATTCCCTGAATACAAAAACTACAAATTTAGGTCATGCAACTCATGACTAATGTAGTTCCCATGACTTATACTATACTCCTAATGATTAGCTAAATTTATATTTCATCATGTACATCCTCATTTTAGATCTCTTGATAAAATCCAGGATACTGATGCTATATTCTTTAGACCTCAGTTAAGTGTCAAGTTTAGTATAGTGTCCATTCATGCTTCAGGTCCTCATGTTTTAGCCTTTAGTGAACTCTACTTATAAAATAATAAAGTGATAAGCAGTTGCTTATAAGAGAGAGAGTAATTTTTTACGTTAAGGAAAGATTATTGCATGCTAGTTTTACACAGGGCTGCAGTTATGAAGATAGGCTTGAATGTTATGATGATGTGTAAGTGGCTAAATGCATTTTGGAGATTTGAATAGGCTTGAACATAGTGGGAGAATTCAACCTAGATCAGACCTTTGTAGATAGAGTTATTAGTGCCCATATTACAGAATTTTAGCTATGTTGTGATTTCTTATGTCTCATTCAGGCCATGCCAAGATTTCGTTGATCCCTAAATCTAGTAGAACTTAATAGAAATAGTGTCAATAAATAATCCAGTCGAGTATAGGTTTTCAACATGAGATAGTCCATAAATTCAGGAATTCAGTTTAGCATTCAGGTGGACAAGTTCGTATGATTTCCCCATGTTCTCACCCAGTCGTACTATCCACAGTTTAGTAAATATGACTGTTCCAAGATAGAGCATCCTAGTAGTTGTGAGTTCACAATTTATGTATCATGCCTCAGTTTTATATCCCAGATATTCAGTCAGGATTAAGCTTATAGGAGCCCGTGCATCGTCTCAGCTTTTCCTCAATATCTCAACCAAGTCAGCATTCTTCGAGGGACATAATTTCTTAAGGGGGAGATGAACTATAACCCTCGAAGCTTTTATGTCCTAAACCTTATAGTTTCTCAACACATAACAAGATCCAGTTTGAAGTAACGGGTACTCATAAGTTGACTTTCTCATTCCAATCTCAGCCGTATGACCATTCCTATGGCATGGTACGTATTTAAGGAAATCAATTCAATCATGATATTCAGTTCATGTATCATGTTTCAGACCCAGTCATGTTCTCATGTTCCCGTTCATGCATGTTCAGTAAGTGATATCAGGTTCATTAGTACTCCTTACCATTGTATATTCAGTCAAGCATTCATGAATCAGTTCAGTTATGTATTCCATGCATTAGATATACTTATTCAGTAAGAGAACTCAGTTTATCAGTAGTTTTAGTCAGGTAGTCATGCTTCAGTCATGCATGTTCAATGTAAAAACTCAGTCTATCATCATTTCTCAACTTAATTAGTCTCACTCGAGGATGAATGTTCCCAAGGGGGAGATATTGTAATACCCCGTATTTTCCTAGCCTAGATTAACTCTTAGTACCTGAGTTATCCTATATAAAAATTTTGAAATACTCACTATTTTTCAGTTTAGAGCTTACCAATGTGTAGGAAATTCAGTCAGCTTTCCAACGATATAAAGTTCGCCCAAATTCGATACCCGAAAAAAGAGTTAGAGCCATTTTAGTGAAACAGTGTACTGCCTGGTACTTCAACACGTCGCGGAGGTGGTCCAAATGGCAATTGTCATTTTCCAGTGAGCCAACGCGATACCACCACATTGCGTCACCATTGAATTTCCAAATTGTCACTTTTCCAGTGTTTCTTCATGATAATTATGCATCACGCCAAAGCTCAGTTTCCCATTTAGTAAGGCATCACGATGGCACCGCGTCGCACCATCATCCCAGTTCCCAGTTGTCCACTTTCTAGTGGCACGATAAGATTGTTCTGTATCTCTACAGGGGGCCCAAATCAGGTTTTTAGTGATGAAAATTAAAAATGTTTCAGGGGTAATAGGGTCTTTTTCCATGACCCAGATTAGCCTTTAACATGAAGTATACCCTAAATACCCTATTATATCATTATTCACTCACTTTTCTCAAGATTTAGAACATTCTCTCTTAAAGAGGCAAAACCCTAGTTTAAGAAATCAAGGTCAATCCTCAAGAAATCCTCCAAGAACCTTCAAGAAAGAATATTCTAAGGTATGTTAGCTGTTCATCTATGGGTCCCTTCCACCTATAGAGTCCAAGAATCCATTTTTAAAACTTCAAGGTTTATGATTTATCATTTCAATGCATGGAATTGAATGTATTCATGATCATGATAGTATTTGATATCCAATTCATGTTTAATTATAAGTTCCCTTGAAATTATGATAGTTATATGGTAAATTATTCGAATTGCATGCTTAACCTATGATATTGAAATTGAATATTGAATTCATGCTTACATATGTTACCATTATCATGTAAATAACCGATTCTCCCCAATTGTTTGCTAAATTTCCTATGTGAAGTAAATAGTGGAATCATTATATGTTATTATGTGGTCCCAATGATGTACAATCTTATGCTCTACAAGTGTTTGATGGAAAACTTATGTGATTTGACTAGTGAAAGCATGACGTTTTATTATATGATCCCATTCATGCATAAGTTCATGAATATCAAGTGTTTGACAAAATGTCTAAATAAGTGCATTGTTAGCAAGAAAGTATGGTTATTCCTTTATGATCACGTTATGTCTTTCTTTTATGCTATCGAGTCCTGGGGGTACTTAATACCCAATAAATTAGCTATGTACCTAGAGCCAGTGTCTATTACAAAATAGTATCAGTCATGTTGCAATTAGTAGAATCCAATCAGTTATAGAACTCAGGAAAACTAAGAAAACTCAGTATCAGTCCAGTCCAATTCAGTATACTCTGTTCAGTGTCCTTCAGTTGGGAGTAGAATTTAGCATCGAGCGAGTAAAAGGATGATGACTTCCCCGTCAGAGAGAAAGAGTCGCTAGTAGCAGTCCCTATATTCCAGAACTACATATCCAACACAGGATAAGGAGTCACCCATCAGAATAGGCTTTACAACCTCCCAAGATTCACCCATTGATTAGGCTTGGCTCCGCCCAGGTTTCATCCGTTAGTTAGGCTTGGCATCTTGGCATCTGAATAGAGAGGCACATCTAATGATATTAAAAAGGAAAGATCTTGATAGAGATGAAACAACCACGTGAGCTTGTCAACAACATGCCTCATAGAATGATATTTTACCTTTGTTAAGCTAAGAGAAATAAAGGTTTACTTCTTTGACTTCAAAGAGATTGGAGAACCCCTAAGTGATATATAAAATTCACTAATCAATTTTGTTGAATTTGGTCATGTTCCCTAATCTGATTCACAAAAATTAACAATCTTAAAAGAAGAAGAAGCATTAAGAAATAGTCCTAAACCTGGTTCTCTTGATAAATAATAAAGAACACGTAATGTAGCAGTAAGATGAGGTTGACGAGGATCTTGCATGAATTGGCTATGATGCTGAATAATGAAGGCAAGATCTGACCTTGTGTAAGTAAGGTAATTCAAATTACCAAGAAGATGTCTATACAGTGGGATTAGGAATAACATCCCCATCATTTAAACTTTGCTTTACTGTAGGATCAAGAGGAGATGAAATAGATGACGAATGTGTGGCATCAAATTCTTGGAGACTATCAATTGTGAACTTTTGTTGTGAAATAATGATGCCATGAGGTTCTCTCAATACCTCCATACTTAAGAAAAAGTGTAAATCTCCGAAATCCTTGATTCTAAACTCCTCATATTGAAATAACTTCATTGCATGCAACTTGGCATTATCATTTCCTACATGAACAATGTCATCGACTCATACTACTACTATTGAAATAAAGGAGTCAGACTTCTTGACGAATAGAGAATAATCATTAAGAGAATAATTGAACCCTTTAAAATTAAGAGTAGCCGTAAGCCTTGTGTACCATTATCTAGAGTCTTGACGAAATCCATATATAAACTTTTTAAGCTTTCAAACATGAGAAGGTGATAGTAGAATTTTCTATAATACCCTGTGCTAGCCTTAGCTTAGTTCAACCCATAGTGAATGTACGAGGGGCTTAGAACCTGACAATTTAGCTAAGTGTTTAAAACTTAGTTTTATTTTTTTGGACTCTTAACTTTGGAAAATTTTAAATTTACCTTCCCAACCCCGAGATGATGTTTTCTAAGTTAATTCATGTTCAAGGGTGTAAGTAGTATGTCTCGGGAAATTTTGGACTTTTAAACGAGGACTGAGGCACATTTGGATTTCAATTCTAGAAACTCACTGCGATTGTGGTGAATTGCGGTGGGTTAAGTGGTGGAATCCTTAGCGCGTCGTGGTGATGGCCTAATCGGCATCCCAGTTACAAATTTAAATTTCATAGGGGTAATCTTGTATTTTTCCCGCATCTCAATTCATAAAAACACGAGATTAAACCATTGATATGGCATTATTTGCTCACTTCCCTAATTTTATTGTCAAATAAACCATAACTCTTCCCTAAATTCATCAAGTTCAATCACTATTCCTTCAAGAAAACTCAAGAATCCAAGTTTCACCACTCAAGGACTATTGATAAATTTGTTCTCTTGCAAGATTAAAGTTTTAAGGTATGTTAGATGTTCATCCATGGGCCCTTTTCACCCATAGAGTATAAGAACCTATTTTTACGTTTTGGGAACTTCAATTATACATGATGATTATAAGTGTTTTTAGTTAGAAAGTAGCCCTTACCCTTTTGAATCATGAAATCCCATGTTAAATCAACAATGTATGGTTTTAGTGTTATGATTATGTTATTCCCATATGTTTCTATAATTCCCATGCTTAAGTCCATGCGTTTCAAGTGTTTGATGAAATGCCTAAGAGATAAGTTTTGAACAATGATTACTTATGATGCTTTTGAAGCTTTAGTATGTTTCTACTGTTAAAGTTATCGAGCACTGGGGTTGTGAATACCTAAAAACTTAGTTGTTTACTTAGTCTCAGTATTTGTAGAATGGTTTCGAATATATTAGAGTATTATCAGTTTAGTCAGTTATCATATAAGAATGCTTAGTTTAGTCTAGTAATCAGAGTCAGCACAGTTGGGAGTAGGATTTATCACCGAACGAACATAGTGATACGGGCTCACCAACTTGTTGAGCGTTTGACCTTTAGTAGAAATTTCCAGTTAAGTGTTGACATATATCTCACTAGAGAACCTCCCAGTAAAGGGTGACTCTTTAGTCTTTTGGGACTTCACTTTAGTGAATCCATACAACCAGTGTTAGCACCCGTGACATGGTACTGAAATCATTCCAAATGGGGTCAAAGGTTGGACCCCAATTAGCTCATATTGAGGCATGTTGGTTAGGTGATAGCTCCCACAGTCTCAGTTCAGTCTCAATTCAAAAGTTAGTTTAGGTTTGCTTGACCATAGCATACACTTTATCAGTTAAATTAGTAATCATTTTTTAGTATTTTAGTTTATAGATGTAACAACCCGAGTCTATACCCTAGATGCTATATGATGCTTACGACCCCGAAGGACCACAAGCTTACCCATAACTGATATCTGCTATGAGCACCGAGAAAAATACTGTAATAAATATGGAAACTAGGCTGAAATGCTATAAGGTTCAAAATCTATAAATACGGATAAAGTGTATCAACTAAATAACAATCTATAAAACTAAACACTATTTGAAAACTAGTTTGAAAAGCCTCTAACTGAACTATCTAAAAGTGAAGTTGATGGGACAAGCCCCCAATTAACCCCAAATACTAAATTATTAAAACTACTAAAAATCTGAAATAAAAGAATATCCTCAAATGATAAGGACTCACTGCTAATCTACTGTTGTTGGCTGAATCTGAGTCTATCTATGCACAGTCAGAAACCTAAGCATCCGAACCTATGTTATAAGACATCATAGCACAAAAAAAGAGTATACGTTAGTACATGGAATATACTGTTATGCTAGATGGGGCAAGGCTGAATGAAAAGGTTCATATGCATGAACAATAACTGGCCGCATGATACAAAGTAACTGAACATGAGAGTACATTGATGACTGATACTACTGTAAATACTGAGTGTGCACTCATGTGCATATAGATAAATACTGTGAGTAAGTTTGTCTAAAGCTAAGTCCTAAATTCTGAAACTGAGTAACTAGTATCTGAAGTTACAGATAACTGATTTACTGATACAGGTTAACTATATCTAACAGTCCTGATTCTGTACAACTAAGTTGAGTTCTATTCTGAAGACTGAAACGCAGGCCGTAGGAGGTAATCATCTAACCGACATGCCCCAAATAAGATAAAATAGCTGAGTTGGGGTCCAACTTGTGACCCTAGTTGGAATGGTTTTAGTACCGTGCCACGAGTAAAGACACTGAAGAGTTACCCTCATCAGGTAGGTACTCTAATGAGAAAGGCAGAACCCTCATCTAGCAGGTTAAAATACCTCGTCAACCCTTAACTGGAAGGTTTGATGTCTTAACCTATGCTGACTATATAGTTCTTGAACATAAGGATTGCTTCTAAGGATCACACCCTCTACAAACAGGTGATCCTTCATCCTTGGGTTCACTTGGTGCTGAATCATACTCCCAAATAAAAGACACTGAACTGATTATACTGAATTATACTGGACTGACATTGAGTTTATCGCAATTTCTTGAGTTGTGTAACTGACTGAGTTCTACTGAGTCTGTAACTAATTAAGAGTACTACTAATTGTGACATGACAAAGATTCTATAACTAATACTGGCTCTAGGTAAATAGCTAGATTTTTGGGTATTAAATACCCCCAGGACTTGTTATCATGAAAAATAAAGCATAACATGATCTTGAGATATACAACAATGTACACTTGTCCATAATTTATTCATAAAGGCATTTCAGCAAACACTTGTAAGACATAAGCTTGTACATAATTTGGACCATATAATGACATGTAAAGATTCCACTATCTACTTCACATAGGCCTTTTAGGAAACACTTGGGGAGCATGAAGTATTTCATGTGATGATGGTCAACACATGTAAGTATGAATACAACATTCAATTTCAATTTCAAGGGTTAAGCATGCAATTCATATAATTCACAACATTACTATATAAATCTCATGGGAAATTATAATTAAACATGAATTGGATCCCAATTATTACCATGAACATGAATACATTCAATTTCAAGCATGAAAATCATAAATCATAAATGTTAAAGATTTAAAAATAGATTCTTAGACCCTATGGGTGAAAGGGACCCATAGATGAACACCTAACATACCTTGGAATGTTAATTCTTGATGTTTTTTGGAGATATTCCTGAGCTTTGTTCTTGAATTTTGAAACTAGGATTTCTTGCTTTAGAGAGAAAATGATGTACTTTGGGGAAAAATTGAGTGAATAATGATATATTCTGGTCATTTAGGGATTAATTTCGTGTTTAAGGCTGATCTGGGTCATGAGAAAAGTCTAAGTTGCCCTTGGGATTTTAAATCCCACAACTAGAATGCTAATTAAGGCCTCACCATGACACACTGAATCGCTCATCTCTATATCCACTGCGACGGGGTGACTCTATGGATCGTGACAATTGCTGTTTTAGGGTTCACCATGATGCGGTACAATTGCAGTGACCCATTGGAAATTGACAAATGCTGAAATGGCCTTCAGCATGAAGCGATGGAGTGCTCATCACGATACTCACCGAGGTGCATCCTAATCACGGTGAGCTACTATTTTTACATAAACTGCCCTAACTGTTCACCCGGGTATTGTATTTCGACGAATTTTATATCGTTGGAAAGATTACTAAATTTCCTACACATTGGTAGGATCTAAACTGAAACATAATAAGTATTTCATAAATTTTATATAGGATAACTCATGTACTTAGAGTTAAGTTAAGCTCTAGGAATATGGGGTCTTGCAATATCTCCCCCTTGCAAACATTCGTCCTCGAATAAGACTGATTAAGCTGAGAAATATTAATAGACTTATATGACACACTGAACATGCATAACTGAGACATGACTACGTGACTGGACTACTGAAAAACTAAGTTCTTATACTGAACATGCATAACTAATTCATGGAATACATTAATGAAGCTACTGGTAAGATGAATTTTTTCTCTAAACATGCATATCTGACGCATGAGTACATATCTGAACTGATTCATAAATGCATGACTAAATATTTAATTGTAAGTAATTCCAAGTTTATAATTGTAACTGAACATGGAACTGAGTAAAGCTAAGGAGACTGTTACCTTAAGCTGAATCTGAGTTTGCGAAGAAGAGGTGAGGATACTTGGCCCGCATATCTGCTTCTGCTTCCCAAGTAGCTCCCTAAATGGACTGATTCCTCCAAAGAACTTTCACTAAAGGAACTTATTTATTCCTCAGTCTGCGAATCTAATGATCAAGGATCTAGATTGGAACCTATTCAAAAGAAAAATCGTTCTTAATATTTACATCCTCTAAAGGGACTATGACTGTTGGGTCACCAATGTATTTCTTTAGCAAGGAGACATAGAATACTGGATGTACTGAAGCTAGATCTGAAGGCCAATCGATCTCATAAGCTACCTTTCTAAAACAGCTGAGAACTCTATAAGGACCTATATATCAGGGACTGATCTTTCCCTTCTTTCCAAACCTCTTTACTCCTTTCATGGGAGAGATTTTCAAGTACAAAAAATCATCTACCTCAAACTCGAGATCATTTATCCTCACATTTACATATGATTTTTTTTGGCTCTGGGCAACCCCAAGTCTCTCTCTGATCAACTGAACCTTCTCTAAGGCACCAAATACTAGATCAGGCCCTACTACTTTGGTCTCACCAACTTCAAACTAATCAATTGGGGACCTACATCTCCTACCATTGAGAGCCTCAAATAGAGCCATTTGAATACTGGAATGATAGTTGTTATTACATGCAAATTCGATCAAAGGCAAGTGGTCATCTCAACTACCCTGAAAATCAACAACGCATGCTTTCATCATATCTTTTCGATTATGAATGGTCCTTTCTGCTTGCCCATCTGTTTAAGGATGGAAGTCTTTACTGAGATAAACTTGGGTACCAAGACCCTTTTAGAATGCTTTCCAAAAATGAGAGGTAAACTGGGTAACTCTATTTGAGATGATAGATATTGGGACTCCGTGTAACCTAACCAACTCTCTGATATAGAGTTTGGCATAGTCCTCAGCTAAATAGGAGGTATGAATTAGAAAGAAATGAGCTAATTTTGTCATCATATCTAGGATAACCCATATGGAATCATGTTGGTGATGAGTACGAGGCAAATCCATCACAAAGTCTATGTTTACTTCTTCCCATTTCCATGTAGGAATACTGAACTCCTGCATGGACCCACTAGGCTTTTGGGGCTCAATCTTAAGTTGCTGACATATAGAGCACTTAGCTACAACCTATTCAATATCTCTCATTATCCCACTCCACCAATAGATCTCCCATAAATTATGATACATCTTAGTGGCCCCTGGATGAATAGAGTAATGCATACGATGCGTTTTTGTAAGAATACATTGCCTCAAGTCGTCTATACTCGACAAACATAACCGACCTTAACAACGTAATACACCATCTCCCCATTGGTAGAAAACCACTATTTTCTAATCTTTGACTGAATCTTTCAACTTAAAAAGACTGGGATCTCTATCCTACTTTTCTATCACCTCGAAAACTAGAGAGGATTCAGAACTGTTCTGAACCCACACATTGCCTTCTGCTAAATCGACTAATAGGACACCTAGTGAGGCAAGATGATAAAATTCCTAAGTTAACTTCTTCTTACCATCCTCAACATGAGCAACACTACCCATAGACAGTCTACTGAGAGCATTAGCCACTACATTGGCTATGCTCGGGTGATACAAAACACTCATGTCATAATTCTTTAATAACTATAGTCACCTTCTTTAACGCAAATTCAAATCTTTCTGAGAAAAGACATACTATAGGCTCTTATGATCTATGAACGCATCTTCATGCACCCCATACAAATAGTGCCTTAAGATCTTTAAGATGAACATTACAACTGCTAACTCAAGATCATAGGTAGGGTAATTCTTCTCATGAGTTTAAGTTGTCTAGAGGCATAGGCTATGACCTTATCACTCTATATGAGGACACAACCCAAACCTACTCTATATACATCACAGTATATAACAAACCTATCTAAACCATCTAGTATAGTCAAAACTGGGGCTGAGGTGAGTCGAGTGTTCAACTCCTGAAAACTCTTCTCACAGTAATATGACCACTAAAACTTGACTATCTTCTAAGTTAATCTGGACATGGGGGATGAAATAGATAAAAACCCTTCAATAAATTAATGGTAATAGCCAGCTAAACCCAAGAAACTCCTGATATCCTGATGGAGAAATTAGTCTAGGCAAGTTTCTTACCACTTTGGTCTTTTGAGGATTAATCCTAATGCCAACACCAGAAACAATATGACCAAGGAACGCTACTGACCTTAGCGAAAATTCACACTTACTAAATTTGGCCAACAACTGATGAGTTCTGAAAGTCTGAAGTACGATTCTGAGGTGATATGCATGATCATTCTTACTACGTGAGTTGGAAAGAATGTCATCGATGAATACTATATAGAACATGTCCAAGTACTACTTGAACACTTAGTTCATCAGATCCATGAAGGCTGCTGGGGCATTGGTAAGACAAAGGGCATAACTAGAAACTTGAAGTGACCATAACGATTTTGAAAAGCTAATTTTGGGATGTTATATTCTATGACTCTAAGATGATGATAGCCTGATATGAGGTCTATCTTAGAGAAATAACTGGCACCCTGAAGTTGGTTAAACAAGTCATCGATTCTAGGTAGTGGGAACTTATTCTTGACAGTTACTTTGCTCAACTGACGGTATTCTATACACATTATGATAGAACCATCTTTCTTATACACTAATAAGACTGCTGCGCCCCATGAGGAAATGCTGGGTCTGATGAACCCTTTATCTAAAAGATCCTTTAACTAATTTTTTAATTCTCTGAATTCTACTAGTGCCATTCTATAGGGTAAAATAGATATAGACTGAGTATCTAGAGAAGGTCTATTCAGAATTCTATTTCCCTAATGGGAGAAATTCCAGGAAGATCTTCGGGAAACACATCTGAGAATTCATTTACTACTAGAACTGACTCACGACTAGGAGTTTCTAATGTAGAGTCTTTGACTCGCACAAGATGATAGATACATCCCTTGGATATCATTTTTCTCGCACTAAGGTATGAAATCAACTAACCCTTAAGCTCTATAGTACTACCCCTCCATTCAAGGATGGTTTATTTAGAAACTAAATATGAACTATTCTATTTCAACAATCAACTGAGGCATAACATGAATGGAGCCAATCTATGCTGAGAATGACAACAAAATGTATCATCTCTAATTCTGTTAAGTCTGCTGAAGTGACTTTCTTAGATATCATAACCGGATAGTTCTTGTATACCCATCGGTCTATGATAGACTGACCCACTAGGGGAGAGACTGAGAATAGCTCTATTAAGATTTTTAGTTTGACTTTGAAGTCGATTGCTATGTAGGGAGTTACAAAAGATAAAGAAGCTCCTGGATCTAACAAAGCATAAATATATAAATGGAAGATCTGTAATGTACCACTGACCACATCAATCTTATCTGGACTGAAGTGCCTAGAGCCTATTTGGGTATTGCCCAATGGGGGCACTGGAAGTGGCACCCTATTAATTCGGGCGATTAAATTGAGATGAAAGATAGTTATACTGACTCTGCGAACCTGACTAAGGACATTCTCTAACTTTGTGGCCTGGATTGCAATATTCAAAACAAACATCACTGCCAGCTTTGTAGACATCCTGATGGTTCTCGCCATAAGTCTGACAAAGAGGGTTTGTTCAACAACTGCTGACACTACCTTGAGACTTAGAGCTTGGAGCCCTATATTTACTACCATTTATTGAACTTAGGGATCTAACTAAGGACGGAGCTGGAACTTAAAAATTTGGATAAAATTGGGAATGGTTACCTCCCTCTAACTTAGGCTGATTGAAATTGAAGCTACCTATTTTAGCTCTCTTATTTTGCTTCTCTTTTTAATCTTAGCCTCTTCTATCTGCTGAGCATGGACCACGAGTTTGGATATGTCCATCTCCTTAATCAACATCACTGTTCAAAACTCCTTAACCATACTATCTAACACCCCAGATATGAACTTGCTCATTTTGGACCTACTATCTGCTACTACATAGGGAGCATACCTGGCTAACCAAGTAAACTTGAGGGAATACTCTTTCACGCTCATACTACCTTGCCTAAGGTTAATGAACTTTAACACTTTGGCCTCTCTCAGCTATAAGGGAAAGAATATCTCTAGGAAAGTAGTAGCAAACTCTTCCCACTCTATGGGCTCTGCATCTATGCCCCTGTCTACCTTATATGCTTAAACCACATATGATCTATATATTATAGCTGATAAGTGGCCAACTCAACACCCTCACTGGAAGTCACTCCCATAATGTCTGTGAATTTTTAAACCTGATCGAGAAACTCTTGTGGATCCTCTTCTAACTTAGATATTGAGAATAAATGAGGATTTATTTAGCTAAAGTCCCGAATCCTAGATGCAATAGTATTGGCCACTGGGTTGGTCGAAATAATAGTTGGCTGTTTATTCCGAGCTGCTATAGAATTGGCTAGAGTAGTGAATGCAGCTCTGAATTCTACATGGGAAACATATTCGTCCAGGGGATTTTCCTAAATGGGAGGAGGTGCTGACTGGTTTCCGATTCTTCTTTTATTAGTCCTTTTGGGAGGTATGTTCTGTAAATGAAAGGGAGAAATGAATTAGACTGAGAGTTTTACATTAAGCTTATGCTCACTCGCACGACATGAATATTGAAAGAAGGAAAATTATTCCTAAAACATCTTATAGCCTTCTGTCCATAAGCGTGGCGCGAAACACACCCATGCATAAGACTCTACATGATGTAACTTTCAGACTTCCTAGGACACTTTTAAATATTAGGCTCTGATACAAAGTTTGTAATGCCCCAAGTCTGTACCCCGGACGCTACACTGTGCTTATGACCTCAAAGGACCACAAGCTAACCCATGACTGATATCTTCCATGAGCATTAAATAATATACTATAATAAATGCAGAAAATAGACAAAAATGTCATAAGGTTCAAAATCTATAAATACTAATAAAGTGTATCAATTGAAGTAACAATCTATAAAACTGAACACTGTCTGAAAACTAGTTTGAAAAGCGTCTAACTGAACTGTCTAAAAGTGGAGTAGATTGATCAAACCCCCAAATAACCCCAATTACTGAAATACTAAAACTACTAAAAATCTGAAATAAAAGAATATCCTCGAATGATGAGGACTTATTGCTAATCTACTGCTGGAGGATGAATCTGAATCTATCTATGCGTGGTTGGGAATCTATGCGTTCGAACCTATGATATAAGACATCATAGCGCAAAGAAAGAGTATGCATTAGTACATGCAATGTACTGGTATGCTAGATATGGTAAGGCTGAATGCAAGGGTTCATATGCATGAACAATAACTGACTGCATGATATAGAGTAGCTTAACATGAGAGTATATGGATAACTGATAATACTGTAAATATTGAGTGAGCACTCATGTGCATATAGATAAATATTGTGACTAAGCTTTTCTAAAGCTAAGTCCTAAATTCTGATACTAAGTAACTGAAGTTACTAATAACTGATTTACTGATACTGGTTGACTACATCTGACAATCCTAATTTTGTAGAACTAAATTGAGTTCTATTTTGAATACTAAAATTGAGACTGTGGGAAGAAATCATCTAACCAACATACCCTAAATAAGATAAGATAGCTGAGTTGGGGTCCATCCTATGACCCCGGTTGGAAGGGTGTTAGTACCATGCCATGGGTAAAGACACTAAATGGTTACCCTCATCTAGCAGGTACTCTAATAAGAATGGTGGAACTCTCATCTAGCTGGTTAAAACACCTCATCAACCCTCAATTGGCAGGTTTGATGTCTCAACCTACGCTGGATACGTAGTTCTGGAATCCAAGGATTGCTTCTAAGGATCAAATCCTCTACTGACAGGTCAGCCCTCATTCTTGGGTTTACTCGGTGTTGAATCATACTCCTAACTAGAAGACACTGAACTACTTATACTGAACTAGACTGGACTGACACTGAGTTTTCCTAAGTCCTATAACTAATTTAGTTCTATTGAGTTCTGTAACTGACTGAGAGTACTACTAAAGTGACATGACTGAGATTTTGTAACTAACACTGGCTCTAGGTAAATAGCTAGATTATCAGGTATTAAATACCCTAGGACTCGATAGCATTAAAAATAAAGCATAACATGATCTTAAGATACACAACAATTTACACTTGTCCATAATTTGTTCATAAAGGCATTTCATCAAACACTTGTAAGGCATAAGATTTTACATGATTTGGACCATACAATGACATGTCAAGATTCCACTATCTACTTCACATAGTCCTTTTAGAAAATACTTAGGGAGCATGGAGTATTTCACATGATGATGGTCAACACATCTAAGCATGAATACAAAATTCAATTTCAATTTCAAGAACTAAGCATACAATTTATCTAATTCACCACATAACTATGTAAATCTAGTGGGAGCTTATAATTAAACATGAATTGGATTCCAATTACTATCATGAACATGAATACATTCAATTTCAAGAATGGAAATCATAAATCATAAGTCTTGAAGTTTTAAGAATAGATTCTTGGACTCTATGGATGAAAGGGACCCATAGATGAACACCTAATATACCTTGAAATGTTAATTCTTAAAGGTTCTTGGAGAAATTCTTGAGCTTTTTTCTTGAATTTTGAAACTAAAGTTTCTTGCTTTTGAGAGAGAATGATGAACTTTGGTTAAAAATTGGGTGAACAATGATATATTTGGGTCATTTAGGGTTTAATTTTGTGTTTAAGGCTGATCTGGGTCATGGGAAAAGTCTAAGTTCCCCTTGGGATTTAAAATCCCATAATTTGAACGCCGATTAAGGCCTTACCATGATGCGGTTAATGGATCATCTTTATATCCACCGCGATGCGATGGAATTGCAGTGACTCTCTAGATAATGACAATTCTTGTTTTGGGGTTCACCACAATGCAGTGCAATCACGGTGACCCTCTAGAAATTGACAAATGCTGAAATAGACTTCAGCACGACATGATGGAGTGCTCATCACAATACTCACTGTGATACGACCTAATCTCGGTGAGCCACTATTTTTACATAAACTGACCTAACTCTTCTCACAGGTATCAAATTTGGGTGAATTTTATATTGTTGGAAAGATGAATGAATTTCCTATGCATTGGCACACTCTAAATTGAAAAATACTGAGTGTTTCATAAATCTTATATAACTCACATACTTAGAGCTAAGTTAAGCTCTAGGAATACAGGGTATTACAACAGACTATTCTAGTATTATGTTATATGCTTGGTCATACATTCTCAGATGTTGCAGTTTTCATGCACACTATACATCAGTTATCTTATGCTATTCACTTTATATCAGCCTAAGTGAATACACATGAGCTAAAATAGTGAATGCACTTTATAGTTCGATAAGAAATATTTGATCTTTTAATCCTCATCTAAGCTATGGAATATACTTTATAGTTTTGACTACAATTTAAAGTAAATAGATACATAACTAGTTTTCATTGTAAACCCTAATTCTAGTTTTAAAGTGGATTTCATGCAGAATGAGCATACAAATTAAAGGGAGTAGTATTTAGCACCGAGTTGGGTATGTGTCCTAGTACACATGCCCCAAAACTATGAGCCAACGTAGGTTTAGATTCTCAAATTATTCCCATTTATACGGATGCAGATATAGATTGTGATCACTTAGCTCAGGTTATACTCCTTAGTAAAAGTATGAAACCTCTCCCTAATGTGAGGTTTTCCCTTTGGGGGAACTAGAAGTTGGACTCCATGATAGCTCACATAGTTTATGTTGGTTAGAAGAACCTCCCTAATAGAAAAGAATAACAAAAAAGACTTTATAAAAAACTCCCTATGTCCTAAGACAGAATAACAGAACAACTTTTAGAAATTAAGTGTAAAGGCTCACAATATATATCAGATATTGTTTTACATAAGACATTCCTTATGAGATTTTGTCTTTCAATTTAAAAATATAAGGGTGAGCCATTTTTACACTTAGAACACATGTTTTTAAAAACAGACTTAACTTCAGTCCTACTTATTCCATTAATAGAAAGAGTAAAAGTACAACTTTTAGAACTAAGTGTTATGGCTCACAAGATTTATACAGTATGCTTTATTATTCATGATTTATGATTTTCACCTTTCATTTATTCAAGCTAATTTGAGTTATTTACACTTAGTATGCATATTTTTAGAAGTTTATATAAGCATTGAGATATTGTTTTACTTATGTATTCACCCCCATATGCTCAGTATTTTCCAAAAGTACTAATCCACATATATGTCTATGTGCTGCGTTTTTTAATAATGTAGGTTCAGGTGATCAATCCCTATCTACATCCCAACAGTTGTTGAGTCCTCATTGTTCAGGGACCCAGTTATTTAGATTTATAGCTTTATAGAGTAGTTTATTCATTTGTTTTTAGTTAGTTTAAGTCAGCTGGGGGTTTGTGCCAGTGACTCTCTAGTTAGTATTGTTAGACGCTTTTTCAACTATTAGATATACTTTAGACTTATAGTGTTGGTTGTTCAAATTTCCTAGTTAAATATTTTCTGACACTATAATTATTTAACTCAGTCTAGTTTAGACAATAAATTTAGTATTTTAGTATTTTACATGCTAAGATTTCTTTTATTTTTAGCTTCAAAATGAGTAACAGGCTTACAGGGTTAGCTTGAGATAACTTGTAATTTGGAGCATCGTGTGACGTATCTAGATCCAATTTTGAGGCATTACAAACTTTGTATTAGAGCCTGGTTTAAAGAGTTTGATGGAGTCAGACAAGACGCATTATGTAGAGTCTTGACGATGGGTGTGAAACATGCCATATTTATGAGCAAGAGGCTACAGAATGATTTAAGAACAAATCCTTTTATTCATTATCTATCCTACTTATAGTTATCTCTATCTACTTTTGGCTCATGCTATTATATAATAGAGTATGCCTCCTCACCGAGCTAATGCATGCAGAAATAATAACCATCCACCCTATCCTAGTGATCCCTTGAATGAGAATGTGTCCTATGCTGCATTTTAGGCTACTTTTTAGGCATTGGCCCAAGCTGTGACTTCCAATATTTAGGGAAACCATCAGGCTGCAGTCCTATTATAGGAGAATGGTGATTTAGCTACAACCAGAATTTGTGACTCTATGATAATGAATCCGCTTGAATTCTTTTGATCAAAACAATGTGAGGACCCACAACTATACCTTGATGAGGTGAAAAAAATCACCCAATTTATGCATGTGACTAAGGCGGAGGGTGTAGAATTGACATTCTATAGGTTGAAGAATATTTCTTGTGATTGGGTGGTTATGTTGAAGAATGGTAGAGGTGAGAATGCATCTCCCATGAGTTGACATGTATTTTAGGATGCATTTGTCAATAGGTTTTTTTTTTGTGTAAGCTAAGAGAAGCTAAGATAGAGGAGTTCATGAACCTGAGGTAGGGTTCAATAAGAGTGAAGTAGTACTGCCTCAAGTTCAACTAGTTGTCTAAGTATGCTCGTGACTTGTTAGATGATCGTAGATTAAGTATGAGTAAGTTTGTTATTGGAGTGTTTAGTTTGGTAGTCAAGGAGTGTACGACTGCCATACTGATTAGGGATATGGATTTTGCTGGGTTGAGGGACTGCCATACTGATAGGGATATCGATATTGCTAGACTGAAGACTCTTGCCAAATAGATTGAGGCAGAAAAGATAAAGAGGAGAGAGAGAGAAATAAGAAGGCTAGGATCAGACAGTTTGACTATGGCCAAGCAAGGTCTGGAGGGGGCGGTCATTCATAATTTTAGGGTCACCCACATATGCCAGTGCCATCTTTATCTAGTGCCCCCGTACTCATAATTAGGTATGAGAACTAGGGTAGGACTTCTATGTCCAAGTCTCAGAGTAGTGTAGGTGGAAGGCCTAATTATCCAAAATGAGCTAAGTGTGGTAAGACTTATCCCGGTGATGTTTGTTGGGATAAAAAGGTTGTTATAGATATGGTATATTAAGTCATGGGATCAATTAGATCCCACATTCTAAGAAGGGAAGCCGAGATGTTCACCCTCAGACTCAAGCTACTAGCGCACTAGTCCTTATAGATCGGCCAGCCCCTTATCAGGGTATCTCATCCAATATTGGTGGCGATCAGCGCCAGAATCAGATCTATGCTTTCATTACTTCAGGACAAGAGAGCACCAAATATTGTTACTGGTATGCTTCATGTCTTTTATATTGATGCTTATGTGATGATAGACCCAGGGTCAAATATCTCTTATGTGTCTCCGTTAGTTGTAGTGAATTTTAAGGTAGGTCCCCAAAAGCTTTCTAATCCCTTCTTAGTTTCCACCCCAGTGGGGTAGTCAGTTCTAGACAAATAGATCTATAGAAAGTGTCCTATCACTCTCCTTTATAAGATCATATTAACAAACAAAATAGAGTTAGATATGGTCGATTTTAACATTATTATGGGTATGGATTGACTTTATTCCTTCTATCCATTTATAGATTGTCGCACTCGGATAGTGAAGTTTCAATTTCTTGATGAGCCAGTCTTTGAGCGGGAAGGTAATTTAGTATCTCTCAAGAGTTATT
The DNA here is from genome assembly GCF_002878395.1 of Capsicum annuum. Lineage (NCBI taxonomy): Eukaryota > Viridiplantae > Streptophyta > Magnoliopsida > Solanales > Solanaceae > Capsicum > Capsicum annuum. The sequence continues at coordinate 170,465,651 of NC_061114.1, read as the reverse complement.
TCATATCCTATCTTAAGGCTAGAAACTTGATATCAAAGGGGTACATTTACCACTTAGTTTGAGTCAAGGACGCTAAGTCTGAAACTCCAACAGTTCAGTCAGTTTGTGTAGTCAATGAGTTTCCTAAAGTTTTTCTCGAAGATCTGCCAGGGGTACCTCCTGATAGAGAAAGAGATTTCAGTATTGACCTTCTTCCTGGTACTCAACCCATCTCTATTCCTCCATATCGTATGTCTCTAACAAAGATTAAGGATTTGAAAGAACAGCTTAAAGACCTCTTAGATAAAGGTTTCATAAGGCCAAGTATCTCTCTATGGGGTACTCCCATCCTATTCGTGCGAAATAAAGATGGTTCTCTGCGAATGTGCATTGACTACCGTTAGTTGAATAAAGTCACAATCAAAAATTAATAACCCCTTTGTAGGATTGATGACTTATTCGACCAACTCTAAGGTGCAAGTTACTTTCTAAGATAGACTTAGATCCGGCTATCACCATCTTAGAGTAAGGGAATATGATATTTCAAAGATAGCTTTTAGAACCCGTTATATTCAATTTGAATTCCTAGTCATGTCTTTTGGGCTAACAAATACTCCAGCAGCCTTTATGGACACGATGAACAGATTGTTCTAACAGTACTTAGACATGTTTGTCATAGTCTTTATCGATAATATTCTTGTCTATTCTCATAGTGAGAATGACTATGCAGACTATCTTAGAATTGTTTGCAAAGTCTTAAAGACCACCAGTTGTTCACCAAATTCAGCAAGAGTAAATTTTGGCTAAGATTAGTAGCTTTCCTCAGTCATATTATTTCCAATGATGGAATAAGAGTTGATTCTCAAAAGACTGAAGTAGTGACAAACTGGACTAGACCCATCTCTCTATCAGACAATAAGAGTTTCTTGGGTTTAGCTGGCTATTACCAATACTTTTTTGAGGGATTTTCTTCTATTGCATCCCCCATGTTGAGATTAACTCAAATGAAAGTTAAGTTTCAGTGGTCAGATTCCTGTAAGAAGAGTTTAAAAGAGTTTAAGACTCAACTCACTTCAGCCTTAATTTTAGCACTACCTGATGGTATGGATATATTCGTTGCCTATCATGATGTTTCTAGAGTCGGTATGGGTTATGTTTTGATGCAGAGAGGTAAGGTCATAGCCTATGCCTCTAGAAAACTTTAGCCTCACAAAAAGAACTACCCTACCCATGATCTTAAGTTAGCTGCTGTTGTGTTTGTATTGAAAATAGGGTGCATACTGATGTGTTCGCAGACCACAAAAGCTTGTAATATGTGTTTACTTAGAGAAAATTAAAGCTCCTTCAGAGGAGGTTGTTAGAATTACGGAAAGATTACAACATGAGTGTTTTATACCATCTGGGCAAGGATAATGTAGTGGAAGATTCCCTTACTAAACTATCAATGGGCAGTGTTGCTCGTATGGACAATGATATGAAAGAATTAGTTTGAGAAGTTCACCAGTTGGCTAGACTAGGTGTGCGGTTACTTGACTCAGCTGAGGGAAATGTTTGGGTCCAGAGTAGTTTGAAATTGTAATACCCCGAAACCTATTCCTAAGACATCACACGGTGCTCAAGAATATGAGTAGTCTCAAGCTAACCCTGTAAGCCTTATATATCATATTAAAGAAATTTAATCAAATAGAAATGCTAAAATATTAAATATTATAAAAGCTATCTGTGATCAATAGAATATATTATCTGGATAACTAATACTATAAGTATGAATATAATAGCTAGTAGTTTGACAAGACTCTACTACTAAGAAACTAGAGAAATATTGGGACAAACCCCCAACTGACTTGGAATAAACTGAAAGTAACTACTAAAATACTATAAAAGCTGAAATTCTGGATAAATAGACCTTCGAACCATGAGGACTTAACAACTATCGGGATGTAGATAGAGATACTTAAAATCAATTATGCTACTAAGACTGAGGACCTGAACCTACATTATCAGACAATGTAGCACATAGACGTATCTATGGATCAGTACTTTGAGGATAGACTGAATACATGGGAGTGAATGCATAAGTAAAAGTAATATCTCAATGTTATTAAAATTTATAGAATATGCATACTGTATGTAATGACTCACATGGCTGGAATAACTTATAACTAATATCATAAATCATGAATGATAAAACATACTGCATAAATTTGGTGAGCCATCACATTTAAAGTATAAAAGCTGTTCTTTTTTTAAAGTTGTATTGTGCTAAAAACTATTCTGTTATCCATTTCTAATAGGGAAATACTCAAAAGCTATTTATTTACTTTTACTAGCAGGGAGGTTCCCTTAACCGACATAAACCATGTGAGCTATCATGGAGTCCAACGTCTTTTTCCCCTAAGGGGAAAACCTACATTGGGGAGAGGTATCATACTCTTGCCAGGGAGTATAACCAGTGCTAAGTGATCACTTTTGTAACTGTCATCCATATAGAAATAGGAATATTAAATGTGTACCTACGTTGGATCACAGTTCTAGAAAAGTAGGATGCGCTAAACCCACACTTTCCGCTCGGTGCTAAATACTACTCCCTTAATCTGTATGCTCATTCTGTAGGAAATCCACTTTTAAAAGTCATAATATTTCATATTGAGAGCTAAATGTGTATCTGTTCATTCAAAACTGAATATAAGTTGTAAAGTGGATATCATATCTTATCTAAAGATCAAAAGCTCAAATCTTTATTAAAAGCTATCTAAAAACATTTCAAGGGATGCTTAAAAGCATAATCATTCTTGAAATAACAATATTCAACTAGGGATTGATAACCCATGCTTCAAATTCATGTCAAAACATCATAACGTTCATGTTTGATAATGTAAATATTCATAATTCAATTCAAAATTTGTAAAATATAATCATACGCATCAATTTATGAAAGTAGACATGTAATTCAACATAAAAAACACTTAAAACATCCTAATCTTCAAATAGCAATAAATGGGTATGAAATCTAAATTGAAATTTATGTAAAGTCATGTAAATTGGTAATTTAAAACTAGTTTTGGTCACAAGGATGGAAGATTTATCCTTTTTCAAAACCCCACATACCTTAATTGATGAAATTGAATAAATAGCTTGATCTTGAATTCCTAATTGTGCTTTTGAATATGATCTCTTGAAGTTCTTGGATTGAGATTCTTTAGTTTTGAGATATATTGGAAAAAGAATCGAGGAAATTTGATTTCTTAGAGGTTAAGTTTTGAGGTTTAGGGTTTTCTTGAGAGAGGATTGATTAAAAGCGAGCTTAGAATAAGTTTAACTCTGTGTTATTCACGACTTGGGGGCTTTGGAATTGACTAAATTTTCCTTTTAAAATTTAACTAAAAAACTGGAAAAATATCGATTTGGCCACCCACCACGATGCACCATTATCGTTGTGGTTCACTTGAAAAGGGACGAGCTTGATTTTGCCTATCAATGCGACGTGGGGCTATCGCATTGGGCTACTGGAAAAGAAATGAGTCCTATTTTGGACATCGCTGTGATGGACTGAAATCGTGTCTCCTCACTGGAAAAAGGACGAGTTAGAACTTGAATTCCACTACAGTATGATGTAATCATAGTGCTCCACTAGATTCTAATATTTGTAAAGTTGTCCTTTACCGCGATGCGGTGCCTATCAAAATGCCTTGCTGTTGTACTAAAAATGCCATAACTTCTCAACCGAGTATCAGATTAAGGTAAAATTGGTATCATTGGAAAGACGAGTCAATTACCTACACATTGGTGGGTCTAGAGCTTTAAAATTCTATATGTACCAAGATTTATTCATTTTTAAAACTAATCCTTGAAATAATAGGAGCTAAATTTAGCTAGGAAAAGTATGGGGTATTACATTATCTTCTCCTTGGGAAAATTAATCCTTGAATGAGGTTAGTTTATCTGAAAATACTAAGGAACTGAGGCTATATACTGGCATGAACAACTGAAACAATTTATATGACTGAATATAAAAAATACTGAGCGACTGAACTAATCTGCGAGTGCATGAATTTACATGAAGATAACTTAACTATATAGCTGAATCTGAGACTTGAAAAGAACTGAATTAAGGAAGACTATTACCTTCGATTGAATCTAAATTTGTGGAAAAGAGATGAGGATACTTGGTATGCATGTATTCTTCTGTTTCCCAAGTAGCGCCCTCAATGGACTGATTTCGTCACCAAACTTTAACCAAGGGAACTTCTTTGTTCATTAGTCTACGAATCTGATGATCAAGGATCTCTAGTGGAACTTCTTTGTATAAGAGGATATTCTGAATATCTATACTTTCTAGAGGAAATACAATGGCTGAATCATCCATGCACTACTTCAATAAGGATACATGGAAACAGGATGAACTGAGGACAAGTCTGCGGGTAGCTCAAGCTCATATGCTACCTTCCCAACATGATTCAAAATCCTATAGGGTCCTAAATATTGGGGACTAAGCTTCCCCTTTTTGCCAAATCTCTTCACCCCCTTCATGGGTGAAACTTTCAAATATACAAGGTTATCTACTTCAAACCCAAGATCTCTCCTTCTCACATCTGCATACGATTTCTAATGACTCTAAGCTGCTTTCATTCTTTCTTGAAATCAACTGAAGTTTCTCCATATCTTTAAACACCATATTTGGTCCAATCAAAGTAGCCTCACCCACTTTGAACCAACCTACTGGAGATCTACATCTCCACCTATAAAGAGCCTCAAATGGGGCTATTTGGATAATAACATGGTAACCGTTATTATAGGCCAACTCAATCAATAGAAAATTCTCATCCCAACTAAATTTGAAATCAAGAACACAATCCCTCTACATATCCTCTAAGGTCTGAATTGTCCTCTCTGTCTGACCACCTATCTATAGATGAAAGGCTGAATTGAGATTAACTTAGGTACCAAGAACCTTATAAAAGTCTTTCCAGAACTAAGAGGTAAACTGAGTACCCCTAGCTGAGATGATAGACAAAGAAACTCCATGAAATTTGAGTAACTCGCTAATATACAACTTAGAATAATCTTCAGCTGTGTAGGATGTGCAAACCGGCATGAAATAAGCTAATTTAGTCAATCTATATACTATAACCCAAATCAAATCATGCTGATGGCATGAATGGGGTAATCCAGTCACAAAGTCCATATTTACCTCTTACCACTTCCAAGTGGGAATACCAAACTCCTGCAATATGCCATCAGGTCTTTGGTGCTCTACTTTAACCTGTTGAAAAACTAAACACTTAGACATATATTCTACAATACCCTTCTTCATACCACTCCACCAAAAGATTTCCTGTAGATCACAGTACATCTTGGTGGCTCTCGGATAGATAGAATAACACACACCATGTGCTTCTGCCATAATTCGTTGTCTCAAATCATCAACACATGGCACACACAATCTACTCTAGTATCTCAACATACTATCTCTCCCTTGGGAGAAAACCTCTACCATTTTGTTGTATATCTCAACACACTATTAACTGAGTCAACTAACCTCACACCCAATGTAGCCAACTGGTGAACTTCCCAAACTAGTTCCTTCTTATCATTTTCCACGTGAGCAACACAACCCATATATAATCTACTAAGAGAATCTACCACTCATTGGCCTTGCCCGTATCATATACCACACTCATATCATAATCCTTCAACAATTCTAACCACCTTTTTGACAAATATTTAACTCCCTTTAAATGAACACGTACTTCAAACTTTTGTGATTCATAAACACATCAACATGCACCCCATAAAGATAGTGCCTCCAAAATTTCAATGCAAACATAACAACAGCTAACTCCAGATCATAGGTAGGGTAGTTCTTTTTCTGTGGCTTAAGATGTCTTCATACATAGGATATGACCTTACCTCTTTGCATCAATACATAACCCAAGCCAACTCTAGAGGCATCACAATACACAATGAATCCATCTGTACCATCAGGGAGAGGTAAAACTGGGGCAGAAGTGAGTCGAGTCTTTAACTCCTAAAAACTTTTCTCAGAGGAATCTAACCACTAAAACTTAACTTACTTTTGTGTCAATTTGGTCATAGGTGATGCAATTGACGGAAAACCCTCAAAAAATCATATATAATAGCCAGCTAAACCCAAAAAACTTCTAATGTCTGATAGAGAGATGAGTCTACGCTAGTTTCTCACTGCTTCAATCTTTTGGGGATCAACTCTAATGCCATTACTAGAAATAATATGAGTGAGGAAAGCTATTGAACTTAGCCAAAATGCATAGTTGTTGAATTTGGTAAACAACTGGTGATCTCTAAGATTTTTCAACATAATTCTAAGATAGTCTGCATGATCATCCTTACTACGGGAATAGACGTGGATATCATTGATAGACTATGACAAAGATGTCTAGGTACTATTTGAACAAATAGTTACTATTTGAACAAATAGTTCATTAAGTCCATAAAGGCTTCTGGGGCATTTTTAGCCCAAAAGACATAACTAGAAACTCAAAATGACTATAATGGGTTCTGAAAGTTGTCTTTCGAATATCACATTCCCTTACTCGAAGCTGATGATAGTCGGACCTAAGGTCTTTCTTGGAGAAATAACTTGAACCTTATAGTTGATCGAATAAATCATTGATTCTTGGAAGGGGACATTTGTTTTTTAATGTGACTTTATTCAGCTGATGATAGTCAATGCACATTCACAAAGAAGCATCTTTCTTTTGCACGAATAGGATAGAAGCACCCTATAGAGAGACACTTGGCCTTATGAAACCCTTATCTATGAGGTCTTTAACCCGTTCTTTTAACTCTTTCAGCTTAGTTGGAGCCATATGAAATGGTGAAATAGAAATAGGCTGAGTATTTGGGATAAGATCAATACCAAATTCTATTTCTCGATCGAGAGGTACCCTTGGCAAATATTCAAGAAAGAAATCAGGAAACTCATTAAATACATTGACAGACTGAACTATTGGAGTATTAGACTAAGTGTCTTTGACTCGAACTAAATGATAGATACACCCTTTTGAGATCAACTTTCTATCTTTAAGGTAAGATATGAAATGACTCTTGGGAGATATTAAATTACCTTTTCGCTCAAAGTCTTGCTCATCTGGAAATTGAAACTTCACCACTCGGGTGCGACAATCAATGGATGCATAATAAAAATTGATCCAATCTATACCAAGAATAAGGTCAAAGTCGACTATATCTAACTCTATTAAATTAGCTAATGTTATTTTATGAAAGAAAAGTAATAGGACACTTTCTATAGATTTGTTTGGCAACGGCTGACTCACCCAACAGGGTAGAAACTAAGAAGGTCTTAGGGATCTTTTCAAGACCTATTTAGAAATTTATTGCAACTAATATGGTCACACAAGAGAAATTTGACCCGAGGTCCAACAACACAAAAACATCAAGATAAAAGACACAAAACATACCAATAATAATATCTGGGGAGCTCTCCTGCTCCTGACAAAACGGTAAAGGAAAGAACCAATTTTGGCGCTGACCGCCACTGGTACTAGATAATACAACTTGAGGAGGTATTGAGCGAGCTATAGGAGCTGGTACACTATTAGCCTGAGTCTAGGGACGAACATCCCTGGTTCCTTGCTTAGAATAAGAGCACTCCTTGATACCATGGATGAACTAACCATATCCAAATCAACTTTTTTGACCCAAGAAGCACTCACTAGGATAATTTTTACCACATCTAAAACTGAAGGATAACTAGGTATTTCACCCATACTATTCTGAGATCTGGACATAGAAGTCTTACCCCACTATTCCTGCTTAGTTTTGGGTACGAGGGCACTACATAAAGATGGCTCTAGCAAAGGTGGACGACTTTGAAACTACGAATGATTTCCCCCTACACACTTTGACTGACCATACTCAAACTGCCTAGTTCTAGCCTTCTTATTACCTCTATCTTTGCCCTTTAACTTTTCTATCTCAATCTATTGGGCATGAGTCATCAATCTTGCAAGATCCATGTTTCCAATAATCATGATAGTCCTACACTCCTTGACTACTAATCCAAACACTTCGGTAACGAACATACCCATAAAAGATCTAGTGTTAGCTATCAACTTTGAAGCATACTTAGATAACTGGTTGAACTTAAGGCAGTACTATTTCATTGTCATTGAGCTCTACCTCAGGTTCATGAACTCCTCAATCTTGGCTTCCTCCAACTCACACAAAAAGAGCCTGTCTAGAAAAGCATCCTGAAATACTTATCAACTCATGGGAGCTGCATTCTTACCCCTACCTTTCTTCTACATAACAAACCAATCATAAGCAATATCCTTCAGCCTATAAAAAGCCAATTCCACACTCTCATCTTCAGTAATATGCATAACTTTGGTGATATTTTTCACCTTATCAAGATATAGCTGTGGGTCCTCACCTACCTTTGACCCAAAGAATTCAAGCGGATTCATTCTCACGAAGTCACAAAGTCTGGCTGTAGCTAAATCACCCTTTTGCTGACATGGAACTACAACCTAATTATTGGCTTGAACATTAGTAGTTACAGCTTAAGCTAATGCCTGAAAGGTAACCCAAAATTTGGTATAAGACACATTCTTATTTAGAGGATCAATAGGCTGGGGTGGATGGTTATCATTCCTATGGGCATTAGCTCTGTGAGAAGGTATGTTCTGTCATAGAAGACAATGAGTTAATAGCAAATAGAGATAGATGTAAGCATGATGGATTATCAAAGAAAGAGATGATTTCCTAGACGTGTCCCGTAGCCTCTTGCTCATAAATGTGGCATGCTTCACACCTATAATCAAGACTCTACGTAACTCGACTTGTCTAACTCCGTAGGACTCTTTAAACCTTAGAATGTGATACCAAGTTTATAACACCCTACAACCTGGTCCCAAGATGTCACACGGTACTCAAGACTACGAGTAATCTCAAACTAACCCTGTAAGCCTACTACTAAGTCTATAACTCATATTAAAGTAATTTAATTGGATACAAATGCTAAACTATAGAATATTATCAAAACTATTAGAGATTAACTGAATATACTATCTGGATAGCTAATACTTAAAGTATGAATATAATAGCTAGTAGTCCAACAAGCCTCTACTTCAAAGAAACTAGAGAGTCATTGGGACAAACATCAACTAACTTGGACTAAACTGAAAGTAACTACTTAAATACTATAAAAGTGGAAAGTCTGGATAAATGGGCCCTTAAAGCATTAGGACTCACCAACTGTCAAGATGTAGATAGAGATGCCCAAAATCACTCACACTACTGAGATTGAGAACCTAAACCTACATTATAAGAAAATATAACACATAGACATATATGTGGATCAGTACTTTGAGGATATACTGAGTACATGATGGTGAATGCATAATTAAAATAAATATCTCATTGTAATTAAAATTCATATAATATGCATGTTGTATGTAATGACTCATATGACTGGAATAACTGAAAGCTAAAAATCATAAATCATGAATGATAAAACATACTACGTAAATCTGGTGAGCCATCACATTTAATGTCTAAAAGTTATTCTTTTTTGAAAGCTGTATTATACTAGAAACTATTATATTATTCTTTACTATTAGTGAAATAATCAAAAGTTGTTTATTTACTTTTACTAGCAGGGAGGTTCTCTTAATCGACATAAACCACGTGAGCTATCATGGAGTTCAATGTCTCATTACCCTAAGGGGAAAACCTCACATTGGGGAGAGGTGACATACTTTTACCAGGGAGTATAACCTGAGCTAAGTGATCACTTCTGTAACTATCATCCATATAGAAATAGGAATACTAAATCCGTACCTACGTTGGCTCGTAGTTCTAGGAAAGTAGTATGCACTAAACCCACACTTCTCTCTCATTGCTAAATACTACCCCCTTTAATCTATACGGTCATTCTATAGGAAATCCACTTTTAACAATCATAATGTTTCATATTGAGAGCTAACTGTATATCTGCTCATTCAAAACTAAATTTAAGTTGTAAAGTGGATATCATATCTTAACTAAAGATCAAAAGCTCAAATATTTATTAAAAGCTATCTAAAAACATTTCAAGGGATGCTTAAAAGCATAATCATTCTTGAAATAACAATATTCAACTAGGGATTGATAACCCATGCTTCAAATTCATGTCAAAACATCATAACGTTCATGCTTGATAATGTAAATATTCATAATTTAATTCAAAATTTGTAAAATATAATCATACGCATCAATTTATGAAAATAGACATGTAATTCAACATAAAAAACACTTAAAGCATCATAATCTTCAAATAGCAATAAATGGATATGAAACCTAAATTGAAATTCATCTAAAGTCATGTAATTTGTAATTTAAAACAAGTTTTGGGCACAAGGATGGAAGATTTATCCTTTTTCAAAACCCCACATACCTTAATTGATGAAATTGAATAAAAAGCTTGATATTGAATTCCTAATTGTTCTTTTGAAGATGACCTCTTGAAGTTATTGGATTGGGAATCTTTAATTGTGAGCTATCTTGGTAAAATAATGGAGGAAATTTGATTTCGTAGAGGTTAAGTTTTGAGGTTTAAGGTTTTCTTGAGAGAGAATTGATGAAAAGTGAGCTGAGAATGTTTGAAATAGGTTTGATTTTGAGTTATTCATGACTTGGGTGCTTGGGAATTGGCAAAATTACCTTTTTAAAATTTAAATCAAAAACTGGAAAAAATCTCGATTTGGACACCTACCGCGATGTACCACTAACGGGTGGTTCACTAGAAAAGAGATGGTCCTAGTTTTGCCCATCAACGCGATGCGGGGCTATTGCATTGGGCTAAGGGAATAAGGACGAGTGTCATTTTTTCCATCATCGCGATGCGCTAAAATCGCATTGGATCACTTAAAAAAATGAGTAGGAACTGGAATTTCACTGTAACACAATGTAATGTGGTGTTCTACTGAATTTTGACAATTACGAAATTGTCCTTCACGTGTCACGGTGCCTGTCAAAACACCATACTATTTTACTAAAAATGCCATAACTTCTCAACCGAGTATCGAATTAAGGCAAAATTGGTATCGCTGGAAAGCTGAGACAATTACTTACACATTGGTGGGTCTAGAGCTTGAAAATTTTATATATACCAAGATTTATTTATTTTTAAAGCTAATCCTTGACACTCTAGTAGCTAAATTTAGCTATCAAATGTACGTCGTATTATAGGAATCTTCTTTAGCTTCCGAGGTGAAGGAGAAACTAGATAAGGACTCCAGTATGTTTAAGATGAAGGAGTCAGATGGAGATTAGAAGGTAGAGGTTTTCTCCCAAGGGGGAGATGGTGTGTTAAGATACTAGAGTAGATTATGGCCTCATTTGTTTGCACTTAATGGAGGTCTGAATCTGAATGGTTCAGACTTCAGACCATTAAGTGCATTTGTTTTATATTAAGGTTTTAACTCTTAATAGGTCTGAATAGGTCGTAATAATTCAGATCTAGAGTCAAGTTTTAATATGTATTAAGGGATATTCTGGTGTTGGATAATATTCATCATTCTATTCATAATCAGCAGTTATCACCACTAACCACTTCTGCCACCATCACCATTATCAACCCCCACCCATCACCACCAACCACCTCCACCATCACAATCACCATCGATAAAAAATACACCACTACTATCCACAATTGTCAACCGCTACCACACCTACTACCTCTTTTATTCTAATTATATTCACCACCACCACCACTTCCATCAACAATACCACAATCAGCAACCACTAGTGACCAATCCCTACTACCAACCAAGTCATCTATCACAATTAGCACCCCTACTAACTACCACTAATACATCATAACCTCTCTATATTCTTTGTCCACCACTACCATTATCACTAGTTATGCCACCTCTACCACTACTTCAACCAGTATCATCGCTACAATTTATCTCTACTAACAACTATCTCCACCATCATAACAAAAAATATCTCCAACTATAACCAAGACATCTTCAATAATCATGCATTCATGTTTAACCAAACACAATCAACACCTTAAACTACTAACATCTAGACATGTCACATCACAACAAGCACCACCACCATCAATCGCCACCATCATTATAATCACTACAATACCAACCATCTCAATTATCGCCACCAACAATAATAATCATTAACATCCATCATTGTCACCGAAACCACTATTATAAGCCATCTCCACTATCAGTAACAAACATAAATAATTTTTCTGAATCAAATTCTAATAATTTTATTATATTAAATTACTTACTTTTTTAATGTATAATTAATTTTTTATTAGACTTTTATTTTTTATTTTATTATGTATACAAATACTTTTTTACACATTTAGATGTTGAAAACCAAACAGTCTTAATTATTCAGTTTTCAAATCTAGAGACAACATCTTAATCATTCAGATGTGTATTTAAATTTAGATGTATGAATCTTAAAAAAATAAAATAAAGCCTATGTGTGCCGTGCGTTGATGGTTTAAGGCATTGAATTATGGTAGAAGTGCATGGTGTGTGTTACTCCATTTACTCAGGAGCCACCAAGATGTACCATAATTTGTGGGAAGGCTATTGGTGGGGTGTATAAGGAAAGATATTGTAGAATTTATGGCAAAGTGTGCTACTTGTCAACAAGTTAAGGTAGAGCACCAAAGTTCTGGTGGCACCTTGCAGAAGTTTGGTATTCCTACTTGGATGTGATAAGAGGTGAATTTCAACTTTGTAATAGGGTTACCCTATTCACTTTGTTAACATGATTTGATTTGGGTTATTGTAGGAAGGTTGACCAAATCAGCACATTCTTGCCAGTTCAAACATCCTACTTATCAGAAGATTATGCTAAGCTGTATATTAGAGAGTTGGTCATATTGCACAGGGTTTCCTTATCTATTATTTTAGATAGGGGTGCTTAGTTTACCTCTCACTTTTGGAAAGCCTTTCATAAAGTTCTTGGTACCCAAGTTCGTCTCAGTTAAGATTTTTATCCCCAGACAGATGGTCTTACAGAGAGGACCATTCAGACCCTAGAGGATATATTGAAAGCATGTGTTCTTGACTTTAAGGGTAGTTGGGATGATCACTTTCCATTGATTGAGTTTGCTTGCAATAATAGTTACTATTTTAGAATTCTGATGGCCCCATTTAAGGCTCTTTATGGGAGAAGATGTTGGTTACCTATTAATTGATTTGAAGTGGGTGAGGCCACTTTGATTAGGCCAAATGTGGTGCTTGAATCCATAAATAAAGACCAGATGATTTGAGAGAGGTTAAAAATAGCTTAGAGTCATCAGAAATCATATGCAAATATGTGAAGAAGAGACATAAAATTTGAGGTTGGTGTCTTGGTTTATTTGAAGATCTCACCCATGAAAGGGGTGAAGAGATTTGGAAAAAAGGGAAATCTTAGTCCTCGATATATTAGCTCCTATAGGATATCGAGTCTTGTCGGAAAGGTGGCATACGATCTTGAATTGCCTATAGACTTGTCATCCATTCTTGGAGTGTTACATGTATCCTTATTGAAGAGGTGCATGGGTGACCCATCTATTGTAGTCCCTCTAGAAAGAATGGATATTCAGGATAACTTCTTTTTTGAAGATATTCTAGTTGAGATTCCATGTACTATTGTCTCCATGAAATTCATAAAGGCACTATGTGATATAGGATCCAGTATAAACCTAATACCACTTACTGTGTATAAGAAACTGGGATTGGGGGGTCCCACCCCAACAACTATGTGGTTGGTGATGGCAGATAGGTTTGTGAAGTAACCTATGGGCATATTACACAATGTTTTGGTAAAGGTAGCCGGCTTTATTCTGCCTACTAATTTTGTAGTCCTAGATTGCGAAGTGGATTTTGAAGTGCCCATCATATTGGGTAGGCACTACTTGCAACTGGGAGAGTGATAGTAGACATGGAGTTGAACCAACTAAAGTTTAGATTCAATGACAAAGAAGCATACTTCAAAATAAACTCATCTATGACGTAGCAAAAGGAGATGACTATTTTCTCAATCGTTGCCGTATTCTATGATGATGGTAAGGGGGTATCAATAGGTTTTCTTGGCAAAGTCTGAGTAGTCAAGATAACCAAGTCGTGCCGTGACAGTAAATTAGGCGCTATTGGGAGGCAACCCAAAATTTTTATATTCCAGTAAAGTGTTTATTTTTGTAGTTAGGATTTAGTACAGAGAAGGTGAAAAATAAGGAGGTCAGCTGAAAGGTCATGACAACATTTCTGATAAGCCATCACAACTGTGATAAGCTATAAAAAATGTCATCACAGAGGCCAAATTTAAGGTAGTTTTTGTTAAGGCTGACGACATCAGTGATAAGCTATCATGAGATATTGTCAAGAAAACCTTGAAAGCATTGTTAGACCATTTTGGGCCCAGTTTAGAAAATCCGACTAGGCCCATAGTTGAACCTCCTCATGGTCCCGCCTGTCCTATTTTCTTTCCTTCCTTAGTTTATTTCTTTATTTGCTTAGTTTATTTACTTAATCCTTTCAAATAATTTCCCAAAGTTAATCATTAAAAACATATCCCTTGTGAGTGTGGGATTTGAAAGAAAAATCAAGAACCTTTTCCATTCCTCTGTTACCCTTTCTAAATCGTGTGAACAAGTGAAATCACCTACCAGGTATGCCCAAAATTAAACCTGTATTTTCATGTGCTAAGTGATAGTTGATGATAACCTAAGTTCCCAAGAAGCTTGAACCAAGTTTAACTTGTAAAAAAGGGCTAAAATTGGATCTAGGGTTTGTTGTGTAATTCTAAATCTTTTAAATTCAGCTAAAAAATGGAATTCAAGTGAATTTTGAGAAATAATGGGACCAAAAATTGAGTTAAAATCAAATGTAGGGTTCTTATAAGAGCTGAAGACATTCATGATAAGCTATCATAATAGGGTTACTCAAACTACCAAGCTCAGTTGGAAAATATGTGTAGGTTAGGAGAAAGAGTTACAGACCATCCCCTGTGGAGAGAGTTCAGGTAAGGGGTGTAAGGGCTGATATCTCAATCAGAACCACCAACAGGTTCTTGCATGGCCTAAACTTCACTCCTCAGGCCACTTCACCACCAGTCTATGCCCGGACTAAGAATCGGGAAAATCAATATCTATGGTTAGCCAATATCATAACCAAATAGGAACCAGAATGGGTGACCAATCTAAACGAGAGAATCTATATGTCCTCTTTGACTCAAGAGGCAAAGTTTTGGAGGACGGGATAGTGCTTATTTGGATGATATCCATTGATGGAGACACTATTCTAGGTGGTGACTGAGTTATCCTAGTAGCAAGCATGGTAAATTAGATTCCCCTAAATTTTTGGAAAATCATTACTGATGAGATGAAGATTAGAATATCGAGAACTGACACTACTTATCCTTTTCCTTGTCTTATCATAGAGTTATGCCGAGCTGTTAATGTGCTAGAGATTATAGGGGTTGATGATGACGTATTTGCCCGATTAACTCACCATCCCATATGGTATGATGAAAATCATCCAGGATTGAGACTTGATAGAGGTGCAGAGGTAGCAGCAGACCCTCCAGTTATAGATGCCGGTTCAGTACAGGCAGGTTCAGTGCCTGAGAATAAACCCAATACCTAAGCTTCTACAGCATCATCAGATTTGTATTTCATCCAATCGAGTGGCCAAATAAGCCAAATGGTGTGAGGCACAACTATATGCCTTTGCCAAATAGTTTGCCACTGCAGTACACAAGAGAATCAAGGCTGCTCTTGAGCCTTTTGTGACTTTGCCTAGATGGGTTGCAATTTTAGAGAATCAATTTGATGCACGGCAAAAGAAATGTCAGGGGATGATCTAGCTAAATTCAGGACAACTTTGAACAAGGTAAAGGTAGATTTTGGGGTGTTGTAGCAGCACCGATTTATAGTGCCGATAGATTTGGCTATGCATGAATCAGAGAAAGAAATTTCAATACTTGAACTCACTGGAGATTCACCAAAGAAAAATAATAAAAGGGAGGAGAAGAAGGGAAAAGATAAAAGAGAAGACCCTGACAGTGAGAAAGAAAGAAGAGTGAAAAAGAAGGAAAAAAAAAGGACAAAAAGAGGAGTTGAAGAAATAAAGAATGGAGTCCCTAGAGGACAATGACAGATGGGAGAAAGCTTTGAAAGCTAGGGCTGCAGGTGCCTCAACTATAAGACCCCCTACCACTGCAAGGACAAAAACTCCCGATGGAGAGAAGGTAGTACATAATGTAGTAGCAGGGTTAGAAACCCATCACACCTGAGCGTAAGTCATTCCAGGTATACTCTAGCCCTTAGTTTATCTTTATTTTCAATTTTAAGTTAAAGGTGTAGGGTAGGATATTGTTATAACAAATCTTTGGTAGATAATTAGGAGTAATACAGTTACTTGAGGTAGTTATATTATTTTGTGACATTTGAGAACCTCTCCATTGATCTGAGTTTATAACTTTATGAACTTGCATTGATTTGTGACTGCGATGCATCTTTTTGTGGCATTAGTCTGGCAACTTGATGATTTTTGCTGAACAAATTGCATTAATCGGATAAGTAGTGATATGCGATGTACTTGTATGCCATTTGTGTGTGAGGTCTTACTCATCTCCTGCTGTGTGCCAAATCTAGAACTTATCCTGTTAGTTATGCCTAGTTTGTAAGATAGGGGTTAGGAAAGGATCATAGTCCATGTTTGATTGTAACCCACTTTTAGCCTAAATGACCTTCCCAATGTAAATAATATCCCTTGATACCTGATTTGAGCCTATACGCCTATTTCATTCTGTGAAACCTCTGACCTTCCCGTTTACCTCACAATGAACCTATTTTGGCCCTAGTTCTCCTTGGATACTATGCACCTTAACTTAGGCAAACAACTTAAGTTAAGAGTGGATATTATAGGGGTGTGTGATGTAAAATAAACATGAAGAGAGGTAGAATAAGTGAAAAGAATAAAAAGTTAGGTGTGGTGAAAAATGAATAAGAAAAGAGAAAGCTGTGTTAAAGATGATAAAAAGATAATATGATAATTGAAAAGACCGCATCCATCTTGAGCATGTGTGATCAATAAAAAAGAGGTAGAAAAGAAGGTTGGTAAGTGAAACTCTAAGAGTTTAGTGTAGTGTCAAGGAAGCATAATCACTCTAAAATATCCATGAATATCATACCAACCCTGACCTATGTTACAAGCTTAAGAAAAGTCCTATAGTGATCCTAACTGACCCGTCTGAAGACTTAGGTACTGACTATAAGGGCAAGCCTATGGCATTTGACATGCAGTGTTTGGAACTTCATTCTAAGAGCGAGACTTGTAATTATCCCTATGTGTATGTATATGAATTTTGATATGAGTGAAAAAGGGATTTCATTATTGTGAGGGCACATTGGGTATATTGCTAAGTCACTGACTTGTTCAGATAGTGTGATCTTGATATGGCATGATTGTTATTGCTGAAACTTTTTCCATATCTTGATGCTTGTGAGTTGTATGATTATTTTTCAAAACATCAACAGTGATTTTTAAATTGACTGACCTTGGAGATAATGAAAGTGTTTTAAACTAATATGAGAAGTTAGCTGCCAAATTGTACTTAGTATTCTCTTAGTTATGTTTTTGTCGCTTGAGGACAAGAAATTATTTTAAGTTGAGGGTGTTGATGTGTGAGCATATTCTAACATATTTGAGGCTTTTAACTCTAAATAATTGCAAGGTCTTGAGGAACTTTAGTTATTTTTGATTAGTTTATGTTTGATTTTGTAGTTTAAGCTGATGTGATAGAGAACCAAAAATAATGGAAGCAAAAAGGTGGAAATTTAAAGAAATTTGAAGACAAGTGTGGCTGACGAAATTTGTGATAACTCGTCATCCCTGTTATAATCTATCAGGTTGGTCTTCATTAGTAGACAGAGAATTGGCCTAAAGTGGAAGTTGTGATGACATTTTGTGATAAGCCGTCAAGGGTCTAATAAGTCGTCAGGAATGTCATCAACCTTAAAAAGGAGATGAGTTTCAGCTGAAAGAGTTAACGACATTTTGTAACAGGCCATCAGGATGGTGAGAAAGCATCAAGGATACCGTCAGAAATAGACATGACATGAGTATTGGAGCAAGAATGTGATGATGTTTTTGATAAGTCGTTAAAATCCTAATAAGTCATCATCGTCATCGTCAGTCTTAGATAGAAAGAGTGAAAAATGAAGAGGAGTTGACGACATTCATTATAAGTCATCAGACTCCTGATAAGCTATCACGGATGTCGTCGTCTATTCTGAGGAAAAGCTGTAACCTTGATTTTTTTTACATAAGTAGGGTAAACTATTTAAAGCTTTGTTTTAGGGTTTTCTAAGGGGATTCGAGACATTATTTGAGACTTTGAGTTTTGACAACATACTCTGATATTTTCTCTCTCTACTCCTAGACTTTAATAACACAACTATTTTGAAAGATTAGTATCAGTATTTTTGGGATTTTCCTTTGTGATCTAATCTATGATTCACTGGTTATTATTCATCTCTGTAAGTATATCTTTCAAATCATGAATTTAATTATGTATTTCGTTCATTGGATCATGAGTAGATAAACTCTCTTAACTTGCATTATGGGATCTAGGGTTAGGTCTTTATAAGGTGCTAAGTATTCAAGATTCAATAGGTGGTAGGATCTCTATATAATTCTGAAGTTTCAATTAATGTCTGTTGGTTGCAAATAGTAGACACACCTACTTTGATTTGCTTGAGGAAGAAATCAAATATAGTAGGAAGTGAATTATCAATAGGGACTTGGAAATACTTCATTTAATAATCAGCGCTGTAACAAAGTTGGTTAACCTGAAGTAAAATTTGGGCAGTAAATAGAAATTCCCTAAGTCCGAGAGGATTAAGGAGTAAAATACTTAAGTAGATCGAGAGACATTTAAGCAAAATATCGATAAAGATAGCTTGTTATCCTACCCACCGTGAGAATCTTGAACCACTTTTAGCATCTGTCAGGTACCAGAATCCCTAGTGAACATAATTCTTGTTATTTCATAAACTCTTGATTTACAAACACTGAAAGTAAAGTGAAAAACAACAAGTTGTTAAACCTAAATCCCCCAATTCAGGAAACTTTAAACTATCAGTGGATTAAATCACAAACAACTTGAGTTCACACCTTATTCCATTTGGGATTCAACCCCAACCTAGTTGGGTTTTATATTGACAACGATTGCTTACACCCATTCAAGAGTGTAATTGGAGAGTTATCAAAAATGGCGCCGTTGTCGGGGAATACGATTGTAAACTGAAGTTTGTGTGCGCTAATTGACTGTTAGTTAAGTTTCCTAGATTTACGTTTATTTTCTTTTATTTATTTATTTACCGGATTTTTTATAGTGTATGCCAAGAACTAGAAGTTCCAGAGAACAGTTATTATCACCTAATCTCGAACTGTAATGGATAGGAAGAATGGCAGAACAACAACAGGCTGACAGATAGGCAGCCTTAGCTAGAGCTCAGGTGAATGTGCAAAATGTCGAGCAACATGCATGACATCTAAACCCTAAGGGCAAATATTTAGGGGACGAGAAATTATTGAACTCTAGTAACCCAAGGTATCCAGAGCAGATAGCTACACAAGTGACACGTAATGTTAACTAGAACCGTCCGTTCCAAAGAAGACAAGAGTACCGACCAGTCCAGTATGATTTGAATAATGATGATGATGGCATAGATGGGGTAGATGCAATGGGTGGAATCATTCCTCTGCCGTTGGCACCTAGAGACAAATTTAACATTACGAGCACTATGATCCAACTCTTTAATCTGAAGGGGTTGTTTAGAGGACTTCCTAGGGATGACCCCAACCTGTATCTGGTGAATTTTATCACCATTTGTAAATCATTTGATAACCCATAAGTGGGCCAGAATGCTATCTGGTTGAGGTTATTCCCATTGTATTTGTCTGGGGAAGCAACATTATGGATGAATGAGCTTATGCCTGATTCCATCACCCACCAGAGGGAATTGAAAGAAGTGTTCCTAGAATGGTTTTTTCCACCCTTCAGGAGGGTACAATTGAGAGACGAGATCAATAACTTTAGATAGCTCCCTACTGAAGCTTTGCATGAGACATGGGAGAGATTCAAAAAGAAGCTAACATAGTGTCTGAACAATAATATTATGGACTTACACTTGATAGATACTTTTTACAGATCCCTAAAATCTATAACAAATTCAATTATAGATAATGATGGTGGTGGTTCGTTTATTGATCTGTCTTTTCATGATGCCTCAGATATGTTGAATAGGATGACCAAACAGATTCGGGCTTGGGATACCAGGGAGTCTGTGGTAGCAAGCCCCACTATTTCTATTGGTATGTCTGCTGAACAATGCAGGAGAGATGAGGATAGGGATCAAGACATGGACCATCGAAAGAATCAGATGAACTTGCTCACTAAGCACTTATTAGAAGGGAAAAATAAGAAAGTGAAGGTTGTAACGTCTCAAGACCGAGTTAATGTGGTGCATGAAGAAGAGGCAAATTATGTTAATAATCAGGAGGGTTTCCAAGGAAATAGCCAAGGGAATCAAGGTCAGAACGTTTATGACAATCTTGGTTACAAAGATAGGGAGTAAGGTAATTGGATAAGAAATAATAATAGGAGTGGTTTATATGCTCCTCCTGGAAATCGGGAAGCTGTTGCAACTAGCTCTGAAAAGATGTCCATGGAGGACATGATGGAGAATTTGTTGAAGGTAGTTGAGGCCACCAACTCTGGTGTAACCACCATAAAGATCGATCTGACATCCATCAGTCAGTTGGTGCACTCACACTCCACTGTAATCAAACAGTTAGAGCAGTAGATGAGCCAACTTTCTGCTGTAGTCAACCAGAGAAAGAGCGAAATGTTACCGAGTGATACAATTCAAAATCCATGGAATGACGGATCATGCATGGAAATTACCACTAGGAGTGGTAAGATCTTATCAGGCCCTTCTGGGGGCAAATCTGTAGATGGTGAGGTAGTTGTTGATGAATCTAAAGAAAATAATCTAGTGGATTCTGAGAAGTTGGACAGTCCCATTGATGCTTCAAAGAAGAAAAAAGATAAGGAAGAAGAAGTGGTGTAGAAAACTATCCCAAGACCACCATCTCCCTTTCCTCAACGGTTGAAGAAAAAAATTGATGATGCAAAATCTAACAAATTCATTGCAATGCTCAAGCCATTGACAACAAATGTGCCTTTGGATGAGGCACTTGAGAAAGTGCCAGGATATGCGAAGTTCATGAAAGACCTTGTGAACAAGAAAAGAAAGGTTAGGCATGAGCCGGAGAGCAACCTTTACCATTATGGCGCTATCTCTATAAGGTCTCTACAAAGGTAAATGCTGTTTATTTACTTTTACTAGCAGGGTGGTTATCTTAATCAACATAAACCACATGAACTATCACTGAGTCCAATGTATCGTTACCCTAAGGGGAAAACCTTATATTGGGAAGAGATGACATACTCTTAGAGGGAGTATAACCTGAGCTAAGTGATCACATATGTAACTATCATCCATATATAAATAGGAATACCAAATCTGTACCTACGTTGGCTTATAGTTCTAGGAAAGTAGGATGCGCTAAACTCACACTTCTCTCTCATTGCTAAATACTACCTTTAATCTATATGCTGATTCGGTAGGAAATGCACTTTTAAAAGTCATAATATTTCATACTAAGAACTAGTTGTGTATCTATTTATTCAAAACTGAATTTAAGATGTAATTTGGCTTTCATATCTTAGATAAAGATCAAAAGATCAGGTGTTTATTTAAAGTTGTCTAAAAACATATCATGGGATGCTTAAAAGCATAATCATTCTTGGAATAGAAATATTCAACTACGAGTTAATAACCCATGCTTCAAATTCATGTCAAAACATCCTAACGTTTATGCTTGATAATGTAAATATTCATAATTCAATTCAAAATCTGGAAAATATAATCATACACATCAATTTACGAAAGTAGACATGTAATTCAACATCAAAACTACAGAAAACATTATAATCTTCAAATAGCAATAAATGAGTATGAACCCTAAATTGAAATTCATGTAAAGTCATGTAAATTTGTAATTTAAAACTAGTTTTGGTCACAAGGATGAAAGATTCCTTGTTCAAAACCCCACATACCTTAATTGATGAAATTGAATAAAAAGCTTGATCTTGAATTCCTAATTGTAATTTTGAATATGACCTCTTGAAGTTCTTGGATTAGGAATCTTTAATTTTGAGCTATCTTGGAAAAAGAATGGAGGAAATTTAATTTCTTGGAGGTTAAGTTTTTAGGTTTAGTGTTTTCTTCATAGAGAATTGATGAAAAGTGAGCTTAGAATGCTTGAAATATGTTTGATTCTGTATTATTCATGACTTGGGTGCTTGGGAATTGACTAAATTACCTTTTTAAAATTTAACTCGGAAACAGGAAAAAATCTTGATTTGTCCACCCACTGCGATGTGCCACTATCAGGTGGTTCATTGAAAAGGGATGGTCCTATTTTGCCCATCAGCGCTATGCGGGCCTATAGCGTTAGGCTACTGGAATAGGGATTAGTCGTATTTTGTGCATCATTGCGATGTGCTAAAATCGCGTTGCCTCACTTATAAATAATGGGTGGGAACTAGAATTTCACCGGAACAAAATATAATCGTGGTGTTCTACTGAATTTTGACAATTACGAAATCTTCCTTCACCACGACACGGTGCCTGTCAAAATGCAATACTATTTACCAAAAATGCCATAAATTTTCAACCGAGTATCGGGTTAAGGAGAAATTGGTATCGTTGGAAAGCTGAGTCAATTACCTACACATTGGTGGGTCTAGAGCTTGAAAATTCTATATGTACCAAGAGTTATTTATTTTTAAATCTAATCCTTGATATTCTAGGAGCTAAATTTAGCTAGCAAATGTACGTGGTATTATAGGAATCTTCTTTAGCTTCCGAGGTGAAGGAGATCAGAAGGTAGAGGTTTTCTCCCACGGGGGAGATGGTGTATTAAGATACTAGATTAGATTATGGCCTCATTTTTTTGCACTTAATGGAGGTCTGAATCTGAATAGTTCAGACTTTAGACGATTAAGTGCATTTGTTTTTTATTAAAGTTTTAACTCTTAATAGGTCTGAATAGGTCTTAATCATTCAGATCTAGAATCAAGTCTTAATATGTCTGAAGGGATACTCCGGTGTTGGATAATATTCATCATTCTATTCATAATTAGCAGTTACCACCACTAACCACCTCTACCACTGTCACCATTATCAACCACCACCCACCACCACCAACTACCTCTACTATCCCAATCATCATCGACAAAAAATACACCGCTACGAACCACAAATGTCAATCTCTACCATACCTAATACCTCTTTTATTCTAATTAGATTACCATCACCACTACCGTCAACAATACCACAATCAGTAACCACTAGTGGTCAATCCCTACTACCAACCAATGCATCTATCACAACTAGCACCACCACTAACTACCGCTAATATATAAGAACCTCTACATATTCTTTGGCCACCAACACCACTATCACTAATAATGCCACCTCTACCACTACTTCAACCAGTGCCATCGCTACAATTTATCTCTACTAACTAATATCTCCACCATCACAACAAACAACATCTCCAACTAGCACCAACACATCTTCAATCATCATGCATTCATGTTTCATCCAACATAATCAACACGTTAAACTACTAACATCAACAAACATCATATCACAACAACCACCACCACCATCATAATAGTTACTACAATACCAACCATCACAATTATCACCACCAATAATAATAATCACTAACATCAATTATTATCACCGCAACCACCATTATAATCCATCTCCACTATCACTAATAGACATAAATATTTATTCTCAATCAAATACTTATAATTTTATTGTATTAAATTACGTAATTTTTTAATATATAATTAATTTTTTATTTTATTATGTATACAAATATTTTTTTTACACATTCAGATGTTGAAAAACAATCTTAATCATTCAGTTTTTAGATCTAGAGACAACATGTTAATCATTCAGATTCAGACGTCTGAATCTTAAAAAAATAAATAAGGCCTATGTATGTCGTGCGTTGATGGTTTAAGGTAGTGAATTATGGTAGAAGTGCATGGTGCACGTTATTCCATTCACCCAGGAGCCACTAAGA
This sequence comes from Capsicum annuum, assembly GCF_002878395.1. Taxonomy (NCBI): domain Eukaryota; kingdom Viridiplantae; phylum Streptophyta; class Magnoliopsida; order Solanales; family Solanaceae; genus Capsicum; species Capsicum annuum. Next base: position 170,441,418 of record NC_061114.1, on the reverse strand, counting down.
TGTACCATAATTTGTGGGAAGGCTATTGGTGGGGTGATATAAGGAAAGTTATTGTAGAATTTATGGTAAAGTGTGCTACATATCAATAGGGTAGAGCACCAAAGATCTGGTAGCACCTTGCAGGAGTTTGGTATTCCTACTTGGAAGTAGGAAGAGGTGAATATGAACTTTGTAATAGGGTTACCCTATTCACTTCATCAACATGATTTGATTTGGGTTATTGTAGGCAGGTTGACCCAATCAGCCTATTTCTTGCCAGTTCAAATATCCTCTCATCAAAAGATTATGCTAACCTGTATACTAGAGAGTTGGTCAGATTGTACAGAGTTTTCTTATCCATAATTTCAGAAAGGGCGCTTAGTTTACCTCTTACCTTTGGAAAGCCTTTCATAAGGGTCTTGGTACCTAAGTTTGTCTCAGTTGAGTTTTTCAACCCCAGACAGATGGTCTTCCAGAGAGGACCATTCAAACCCTAGAGGATATATTAAAAACATGTGTTCTTAACTTCAAGGGTAGTTGGGATGATCACTTTCCATTGATCGAGTTTACCTATAATAATAGTTACCATTCTAGTAATTTGATGGCCCCATTTAAGGTTCTTTATAGAAGGAGATGTAGGTCACCTATCATTTGATTTAAAATGGGTAGGCCACTTTGATTGGGCCAAACATGGTGCTTACATCCATAGAGAAAGACCAGATAATTTGAGAGAGGTTTAAAATAGCTCAGAGTCATCAGAAATCATATGCAAATGTGAGAAGAAGGGACCTGAAATTTGAGGTTGGTGACTTGGTTTATTTGAATATTTTACCCATGAAAGGGGTAAAGAGATTTGGAAAAAAAAGAAAGGCTTAATCCTCGATATATTAGCCCTTATAGGATATCGATTCATGTTGGAAAGGTGGCATACGAGCTTGAATTACCTGAACACTTATCATCCATTCACACAGTGTTCCATGTATCCTTATTGAAGAGGTGTATGGGTGACCCTGCTGTTGTAGTCCCTCTAGAAAGAACGGATATTTCAGATAACCTCTCTTTTGAATAGATTCTAGTTGAGATTCTTGATCAGCAGATCCATAGACTAAGGAACAAAGAAGTTCACTTAGTCAAAGTTCTTTGGCGAAAATAGTCCATTTAGGGTGCCACTTGGGAAATGGAAGCAAACATTCAAACCAAGTATCCCCACCTTTTCTCCGCAAAACCACATTCAATCTAAGGTAACAATCTTTCTTAGTTCAGTCGCTTATTATGTTTTAGATTCAGTCATGGAGTTATATTTTAAGTTGTGCATACCAGTATATAGTCTTAGTTCCTCAATATCCTTATCTTAACTAGTCTTATTCAAGGATGAATAATCCCGAAGAGGATATGTTATAATACCCCGTATGTTCCTTGTTCAGCTCAGCCCCTAGTACTTGCTTAAGGCACTTAGAACCTGAAAATAAAACTAAGTGTTGAGGGACATAGTTAGTATTTGACTTCCTTTAAATTCGAGGATTTTTAAGTTGACCTTCCAGGTTCCTAGATTATGGTTTATAAGTTAATTCATATTCAGGGGTGTAACTAGCATGTATCGGGTAAGTTAAGATTTATTTGATGAGGTTTGGACCACATTTGAATTTCCCAAATAGTAGCTCACCGTGATTGGACCGCATCACGATGAGTATAGTGGTAGAGGATTCACTTCATCATGGTGAAGGGCAAATCAACAATTGTCTGATTCTAGTAAGAAACCGCGATTACGCCGTGTCACGATGGAAATCACGATGATAGATTTAGCGCGTCATGACGAAGGCTCAAATAGCATTCTAGTTATGAATTTTATTTCCCAAGGGTAGTCTTGTCATTTGCCACCACCCAAAGTCATGAAAACAAAATATTTAACCCTATTCTAAGCAGAATGTACTCATTCCTCACCAAATTTTACTTTAAGACACCCTAAAATGTTGACTTTAATTCCAAGAAAATCCAAAGTTTCACCATTGTTTTTTTAAGATAACCAAGAATTTATGTTTCTAGGTACAAGAACTTCAAGAATAAGCTTCAAGAACATCATTAGAATTTCAAAGTTCAAGTTTCTACATCAATTTAACCTAATAAGGTATGTGGGGTTATGACTAAGGATATTTATTTCATCCTTGTACCCAAAACTAGTTTTAAAGTTGATTTTTCATGAATTTTAATTTAGGGTTCATACCCAATTATCATTATTCGAAGTTTATTAAGTTATAAGTGATTTATGTGTTGAATTTCATATCTACTTTCACATCTTTATGTGTGAGACTTAATTTCATAGATTGAGAATTGAATGTAATTATCTTGATTAGAATTTGTTAATGAATTTCAAGATTTTTATTATTGAGCATGAACCTTGTGATGATTTGATATGAGTTTAAAGCCTGGGTTTTTAAACCCTAAGTTTAAGTATTGATATTTCAAAAAGATTATACTTTTAAGCATTCTATGATTAGATTATATTAAGATTTTGAACAAGATTTGATCTTTTGATCCTTAGAAAGATATGGAATGCACTTTATTGTTTTGATTACAGTTTAAAGTAAATAGATGCATAACTGGTTTTCATTGTAAACCCTTATGGTAGTTTTAAAGTTGATTTCCTACAGAATGAGCATATAGATTAAAGGAAGTAGTATTTAGCACCGAGTAGGGTATGTGTCCTAGTTCACATGCCCTAGAACTACGAGCCAACATGGATTTAGATTATTAGATTATTCCCATTTATATGGATGTAGATACAAATTGTGATCACTTAGCTCAGGTTATACTCCTTAGCAAGAGTATGAAACCTCTCCTCAACATAAGGTTTTTCCTTAGGGTAACTAGACATTGGACTGTATGATAGCTAACATAGTTTATGTCGGTTAGAAGAACCTCCCTAATAGAAAAGAATAACAAAAAAGCTTTTAGAAGAAACTCCTTAAGTCCTAAGGCGGAATAACAAAACAACTTTTAGAAACTAAGTGTAAAGGCTCACAATTTATTTAAGATATTATTTTACCTAAGATATTCGTTATTAAACCTCAACTTTCAGTTTACAGATATAAATGTGAGCCCTTTTTACACTTAGCCTACATGATTTGAAAATAGACTTAACTTCAATCGTACTTATTACACTAATAGAAAAGTAAAAGTACAACTTTTATAACTAAGTGTTATGGGTCACAAGATATATATAGTTTGTTTCAATATTCATGATTTATGATTTTCACCTTTCAGTTATTCAAGACAATTTGAGTAATTTATACTTAGCATGGATATTTTTACAAGTTTATATAAATATTAAGATATTATTTTACTTATGCATTCACCCCCATATACTCAGTATATTCAAAAAGTACTAATCCCCATATATGTATATGTGTTGCATTGTTTAATAATGTAGGTTCAGGTGCTCAGTTTTAGATGCATGATTGAACATGAGCATCCCTATCTGCATCCTAACAGTTGGTGATCCTCATAGTTTATGGACCCAGTTATTTACATTTACAGCTTTATAGAGTAGTTTATTCAGTTATTTTTAGTTAGTTCAAGTCAGCTGGTGGTCTATGCCAGCGACTCTCTAGTTAGTAGTGTTAGAGACTTGTTCGACTATTAGATACACTTCAATATGATAGTGTTGGCTGTTCAGATTTCCTAGTTAAATATTTCTAGGCACTATGTTTATTTAACTCAATCCAATTCAGATAGTACATTCAGTATTTTAGTATTTCACATACTTAGATTTGTTATATTTTGAGTTATAGAATGAGTAATAGGCATAAATGGTTATCTCGGGACTATTTGTAGTTCGGACCACTGTGTGACATCTCGAGACCAATTTTTGGTGTGTTACATAAGTCTGATGAGGATCCACAGAAGTTCCTTAACATTGTTCAGAAGGTAACTGACATTATTGGTGTGACTTCTAGTAAGAGTGCAAAGTTAGAGGCTTAGCAGTTGCAGGATGTTGCTCAAACCTTGTATAAGCAATGGAATAGAGATAAAGGCTCAAATACAAGGCTGGTTGAATGGGCGGAGTTTTATATAACCTTTTTAGATAGGTTATTTCCCTTGGAGTTAAGGGAAGATAAGGTTCAGTAGTTTATCCATTTGAAGCAGGGGAACAAGAGTGTGAAAGAGTATTATCTTAAGTTATTCGGCTAGCCAGCTATGCTCATAATATGGTGAATGATGACAGGTCTAGGATGAGTAAAATTGTTTTTGGGGTAGCTCATAGCATGTTAAAGAAGTGTAGGATCATGACATTTATTTAGAAGATGGACTTGTCTAGGTTAATGGTCTATGCTCAATAGATTGAGGAGTAGAATTTTAAGGAGAGAGAGAGGGAGAATAAGAAAGACATAATAGGTAGCTTTAGTTTTACTCAGCTGAGGTTAGAGGGTGGTAACAGACATTAATTTTGTTAGAAATCTTTAGCCTCAGATCTATCTTTAGCTAATGCGATAGTGTAAAGTTCCGAACTGATAAGCAGGATAGGGCGCTAGGCTCTAAATACTAGGAAAGTATGAATAGTGGTTGTACAAATCCTCTTTATTAGAAATGCGGTATAAACCATTAGGGTGTGCGTAGAGCTAACATTTATATATGCTTTGGGTATGGAAAGCCAGTCCATATAGTCAGGCATTTCCCAAATAGTGGTTAGCAGGGTCAGTCTAGTCGTCTCCCAATTTTATCCGATCATTCGAATTAGCAGGGTGCCACTACCAGCGTAACTAGTGGTAAACTCCCAAATAGATTGTATGAACTTTAGTCCCAAAATGATTAAGAACGTTCTCCTGATATGGTTGCTGGTACGTTAAAGGTCTTTCATTTACATGTTTGTGCTCTGTTAGATCCCGAAGCTTCTCTTTCTTTTGTAAATGCCTACATAGTAATTAATTTCAGTGTCAGTCCTGAGACTTTAGCAGAATCCCTCTTAGTGTCCACCCTAGTAGGTGTCTTTATTGTAGCCAAGCATATATACAATAACTTTTTGGTCATAATATCTAAGAAAGCCACCTAAGTTGATCTTGTGGAATTAGAGCTGACTAATTTTGATTTTATTCTAGACATGGATTGGATCCACTCATGCTATTCTTTAGTTGATTGTAGAAACAAAATTGTTTATTTTCAATTTGCTAATGAACCAGTCCTTGAATAGAGGGCTTGCACTTCCGCACTTAGGGGTTATCTAGTTTCATACCTTAGAGCAAGAAAAAAGATATCCAAGAGGCATGTCTACCATCTTGTTTGAGTTAAGGACTTTAATTCAAAGATTCCCAATCTTGATTTAGTTTTAGTAGTGAGGGATTTCTAGATATGTTTCCTGAAGATCTTCTTAGAGTTTTTTCTGTAATGGAATCGACTTCGAAATAGACCTTTTTCTAGATATACAACCTATCTCTCTTTCACCTTTCATAATGGCTCCCATGGAGCATAGGGAGTTAAAATAACAGTTGTGGGAGCTCCATTCCTTTTCATGCATCAGAAAGATGGTTCCCTCAAAATGTGCATCGATTAACATTGTTTTAACAAAGTCACAATCAAGAATAAATATCCACTCCTAAGAATTGATGAATTATTTGATCAACTTCAATGTTCTAGTTATTTATCTAAGATAGACCTCAGATTCGGCTATCATCATCTCGAAGTCAAAGAATATAACATTTTGAAAGAAGCTTTCAGAACTTGGTATGGTCACTTTGATTTCCTAGTCATGTCCTTTGTTCTAATGAATGCCCCAACAGCTTTCATGGACTTGATGAACAGAGTGTTCAAGTAGTACTTGGACATGTTCGTCATAGTCTTAATAGATGACATCCTTGTCTATTCCCGCAATGAAACTGATCATGCAGACCATCTCAGAATAGTATTGTAGAATCTTAGATCCTATTAATTGTATGCCAAATTCAGTAATTGTGAGTTCTGGCTAAAATATGTAGCTTTCCTTGGACATATTATCTCCAATGATGGCATTAGAGTTGACCCTCAAAAGGCCAAAATAGTGAGAAACTAGCCAAGACACATCTCTCCATCAGGTTTTAGGAGTTTCGTAGGTTTGTCTGGCTATTAAAGATGGTTTGTTGAAGAGTTTTCATCTATTGTGTCCCTCATGTGCAGATTGACCCAGTAGAAAGTCAAGTTTTAGTGGTCATATTTGTGAGAGAAGAGTTCTAAGAAATTGAAGACTTGACACACCTCAACTGTAGTTTTGCCCTTGCTAGATGGTTCAGATAGTTTTATTGTTTAGTGTGATGCTTACAGAATTGGTTTGGGTTGTGTTTTGATGAAGATAGGTAAGGTTATAGCCTATACCTCTAGACATCTTAAGCCCCGTGAAAATAATTATCCTACCCATGATCTTGAGTTAGTAACTGTTGTGTTTACCCTAAAAATTTGGAGGAATTATATCTATGGGGTACATGTTGATGGGTTCATGAACCATATAAGTTAGAAGTACTTATTTTTATAGAGAGAGTTAAATCTCCGTTAGAGAAGGTGGTTTGATATGTTTAAGGTGGTTTGTATCATCCAAGCAAGGCCAATGTAGTGGAAGATGACCTTAGTAGATTATTTATATGTAGTGAGGCTCATTTTGAGAATAATAAGAAGAAGTTGGTTCAGGAGGTTCATCAGTTAGCTAGGTTAGGTGTTCATTTAGTTGACTCAGTTAAGGGTAGTCTATAGGTCCGGAATAGTTCAAAATCTTATTTGGTTTTTGATGTGAAAGAAAAGCAAGATAGGGATCCTAGTCTAGTTAAGTTGAAGGAGTCAGTTAGAGATTAGAAAGTAGAGGTTTTCTCTTAAGGGGTAGATGGTGTCTTCCATTTCCAGGGTATACTGTGTGTTCCATGTTTCGATAGTTTGAGACAACTAATTCTTGCAGAAGTGCATGGTTGTCATTGCTCTATTCACCCAGGGCCACTAAAAAGTACCATAATTTGCAAGAAATCTATTGGTTCAGTGTCATGAAGAGAGATATTGCAAAGTTTGTAGCCAAGTGTGTTAATTTTTAATAGGTTAAGGTTGAGCCCTAAAGGCCAAGTAGTCATTCACATCGCCAACATGATTCGATTTGTGTTATTATAGATAGAATGATCAAATCAACCTATTTCTTGCTAGTCTATACTTCTTATTCAGCCGAAGATTATGCCAAACTCTATATTAGTGAGTTGGTCAGGTTGCATGGACTCCCATTGTCCATCATTTTGGATAGAGGTACTAAGTTTACCTCTCACTTTTGGAAAGCTTTTCAGAAGGATCTTGGTACCCAAGTTTATCTAAGTATAACTTTTCACCCTCAAATAGATAGTTAGGAAGATAGGACTATTCTAACCCTAGAGGATATATATAGAGCTCATATTATCAACTTTTAGGGTAGTTGGGATGATCACTTGCCATTGATTTAGTTTACTTATAATAAAAGTTATCATTCAAGTATTAAAATGGCTCCAATTGAGGCTCTTTATGGGAGAAAATATAGATCTCTAGTATTTTAGGTAGGTGAGACCACGTTGATAGGGACATATTCAGTATCTAATGCATTAGAGAAAGTTAAGCTATTAAGAGAAAGGCTGAAGACAACCCAAAGCCGACAGAAATCCTATGCAGATGTAAGAAGGAGAGATCTTTAGTTTGAGGTAGGCTAATTAGTTTATTTGAGAATATCTCCCATGAAGGAAGTGAAAAGGTTTGGAAATAAAGAAATCTCAGTCCCCGATATGTTGGCCCTTACAGGATCTTGAGCCATTGTGGGAAGGTAGCTTATGAGCTTGAGTTGCCCGCAAATTTGTCATCAGTGCACCCAGAATGCGTGTTTCTTTTTTAAAGAAGTTTATTTTCAATACAGCTATAGTAGTCCCTTTAGAAAGTACGGACATTCAAGAGAACCTTTCTTACGAAGAAATTCCACCTGAAATCCTTGATTGGGAGACCCCTAGACTAAGGAATAAAGAATTTCCCTTGGTTAAAGTTCTTTGGCGGAATCAGTCCGTTGAGGGACCCACTTGGGAAGCAAAAGTAGAGAAGCATAAAGAGTACCCTCATTTTTCCTCTGCAAACTAAGACTCAACTTGAGGTAACAATTTTCCTTAGATTATCTCTTTACCATTCTCATTTCCAGCTATATAATCATTTTCTTGTCATTACATACATTCACGAATCAGTCAAGTCATGTATTATGTCTCAGACTCAGTTATGTAATCATATTTTCAGCTATGCATGTTCAGTAAGTGAATTTAGTTTCCTAGGTATTCACAGCTTAATTAGTCTTATTCGAGGATGAATGTTCTCAAGGGGGAGATATTGTAATACCCTGTGTTAGCCTTAGCTCAGTTCAACCCATAGTGCTTGTACAAGGGGCTTAGAACCTAAAAATTTATCTAAGTGTTGAATACTTAGTTTTATTTTTTTAACCTCATAACTTTAATGATATATAAAGTGACCTTCCTGACCCTAAGATGATGGTTTCTAAGTTAATTCATGTTTTGGGGTGTAATTATCATGTCTTGGGAAAGTTTTGGATTTTTCATACAAGGATTAAGGAACATTTGGATTTTAATTCTAGAACCTCACCATGATTGTGGCGCATTGTGGTGGGTTTAGCGGTGGAATCCTTGGTGCGTAGCGGTGATGGTCTAATCAATATCCCTGCTACGAATTTAAATTTCATAGGGGCAGTCTTTTCTTTTTCCATCATCCCAATTCATAAAAACACGGGATTAAACTGCTGATAGGGCATTATTTGCTTCCTTTCCCTAATTTTATTCTCAAATAAACCCTAACCCTTTCCCAAATTCATCAAGTTCAATCACTATTCCTTCAAGAAAACTCAACAATTCAAGTTTCACCACCCAAGGACTATCAAGAAAGTTAATGCTCTTGCAAGATTAAAGCTTTAAGGTAGGTTAGATGTTCATCCATGGTCCCTTTTAACCCATGGAGTCCAAGAACCTATTTTATGTTTTAAATCATGAATCTACATGTTTGCAATGAGTTATTTTCATGAAGCTCCTATGAATTTCAATTATGCATGATGATTACAAGTGTTTTTAGTCAGAAAGTATCCCTTACATGTTTGAAGCATAAAATCCCATTTTAAATTCCTAATTTATGATTTTAGTGCTATGATTATGTTATTACCACATGTTTCAATCATTCCTATGCTTACGTCCATGAATTTCAAGTGTTTGATGGAATGCCTAAGAGATGAATTTTTAACAATGATTACTTACTATGCTTTTGAAGCTTTAGTATGTTCTATTGTTAATGTTATCGAGTCCTGGGGGTTGTGAATACCCAAAAATTAGCTGTTTGCTTAGTCTGAGTATTTTTAGAATGGTTTCAGATATATTAGAGTATTATCAGTTTACTCAGTTATCATATCAGTATGCTTAGTTCAGTGTATTAATAAGAGTCAGTCCAGTTGGGAGTAGGATTTAGCACCGAGCAAATCTAGGGATAGGGGATCACCTGCTAGTTGAGGGTGTGACCTTTTATAGCAGTTCCTATATTTAAGAACTATGCAGCCAGCGTAGGTTGACATGTTAACCTGCTAGTTGAGTGTTGACATATATCTCACTGGAGCACCTGCCAGTAGAGGTTGACTCTTTAGTCCTTTAGGAATTTACTTTAGTGGATCCACACAACCAGTTTTAGTACCTGTGGTAAGGTCTTGACACCGTTCCAACTAGAGTCACAGGTTGGACACCAATTTGCTCATATTGGTGCATGTCGGCTTGATGATAGCTACCGAATCTTTCAACGAATCCGTTACCATAAAGGTATGTGGGGTTTTGAACAAAAACATCCTTTTATTCTTGTTCCCAAAGTTTGCATTATTTTATAAAGATACATGATTTTTACATGTTTTATCATGAATTTGAAGTGATAAATCTGATCCTATGTTGTTGTTCATGATACTATGATTATTTTGAATGTTAAAAAATAAAATCCATGAGTTTGAGATTATTGTTATGATTAAAGGCTGAATTTTTTCAGATTTTCGTATAAATTATGCATGCTTGTGATATAAACTATACATTTTGAAATGTTTTGATTATCGCTATAAGGGTCATTAACCCACATTGAGATTGTTGTTTTGAGAATTTATGTGCTACATGCATCCATGTTTAGACTATTTTAAATGAAGCATAGAAAAATTTGATATTTTGGTCATAACAAAGTTAAAATCCACTTTATGAAACGAGTTACGAATTTTATCATTTATTTAACTTAAGAAATATGAGATTACCCTTAAAGTGGGTTTTCTTGAGATTTTTGAGCAAAGTATTGGTAGTAGTATTTAGCACCGAGTTGGGTATGTTACTACAGTTTCATACCCTAGAACTACAAGCCACTGTAGGTTGAGACATTGGCTACCACTATATGTGGAAAATTGAGATAGTGATCACTGAGATGAGATTGTTCTTTAACGATGGCTTACGGGGGCAAGTCATGGGACATCATGGGTGCTCATATGCTGTACATGTCGGTTAGAAGAACCTCCCAATGAGTCATCCCTCATTCTTAAATTGATTTTACGGATTTAAAAGAGATATGAAATGTAGATTTGTGATGTATTCAATATTCTAGATTTCACTAAGATTGCTTGATGAGAGAATAAGAAAAGAATCTTGATATTTAGATTAAGTGTAATCGCTCATGATAGCTAGATTGGCATGTTTTACCATTCATTCTGTATGATTTCAGATTTTAGGTTTCTTTCAATCTTTATGAGCTATTTATAAATGTCCTGCATGATTTGGAAATAAAACTTATGACATAATCGTTAAATATATATATATATATATGTATATGCATATAAATATATTTATTTCATGCCCCCCCATGCACTCGGTATATATTCCATGGTACTGACCCATATGTTCTCATGCGGGCTACATTTTCCCTATAATGTAGGTTCAGGTGCGCATTCCCAGGTTTGACCGTGATTATCCAAGCACGTTGATATACATCCTCTATAGTGGTGACTCTCATGGTTTGAGGACTAGTTATTCATATTTCGTCATTTACTTTGAGTCATTCCATTTATTTCCTGAGTTCGAGTCAGTTGGGATTTGTCCCAATTGCTCATGGATATACAGTTTATTAGAGGCTTGTCAGACTAGATGGATAGATTGATCAGATTTATCAGAGATGTCATATTTTGTTACTTTCCATATTTCATTCATACTTTAGTATGATATTATGGAGGATTTTTAGATGTTTTTGATTATGATGACTTTGATTATAAGTGTTGAATGGTAGAAAAATAGCTAAAAGGATTAGCTTGGGGATACCTGTAGCCTTAAGCACCATGTGATGCCTCGGGGCCTATTTTTAGGGCGTTACAAACTTGGTATCAGAGCCTAAGGTTATTGGAGTTCTAGGGAGTCTGACAAGCCGCATTAAGTAGAGTCTTGATGATCGTTGTGTAGCACGCAACATCTATTAGAAAGAGGCTGTGAAATATTTTAGCAAAAAAGGGGTCATTTTATTCTGTTAAAAGTCTATTGTGCTTACAGTTGTTCCTTTTCAGCTACTAAATTTGTGCTCTCTTCTTTCAGAATATGCCTCCTCGCCGAGCTAGAAGAAATAACGCGGGTCAGCAACCTCATCCTACTTATCCCATGAATGAGAGTGTATCCCACGTTGAGTTCAGGGCAGCCTTTTAGGCGCTTGCCCAAGCTGTTACCACCAACGTTCATGCCAACCAGGCCTTGGCTCCACAACAACAGGGAGGTGACTTAGCTGCCACAAGAATCCATGACTTTATACGGATGAATCCCCCAGAGTTTTATAGGTCCAAGGTAGGTGAGGATCTGCAGTTGTATCTAGAGAAGATAAGGAAGATCACACGGGTAATGCACATATTTGAGGAGGAGAGTGTTGAGTTAGCATCCTATAGATTGAAAGACCTTGCGTATAACTGGGTGTTTGCATGGAGAAAGGGTAAAGTAGAGGGTGCTGCTCCTATGACTTGGCAGGAGTTCCAGGATGCATTTCTGGATAAATTATTTCCTCTTGAGTTGAGAGAGAAGAAAGTAGAGGAGTTCATGAACTGACGGCAAGGCTCCATAACTTTTAAGGAGTATTGCTTGAAGTTCAATCAGTTAGCAAAATATTCCCCAAATCGGATAGCCGACAATCGAGCCAGTATGGGTAAGTTCTTGACAGGGGTTTCAAGCTATGTGGTTAAGGAGTGTAGATCAGCTATGCTTAATAGTTAGATGAATCTTTCCATACTGATGACCCATGCCTAATAGATCGAATCAGAAAAGATAAAAGAGAGCGATAAAGTAAGTGGAATAAGAAAGCCAGATCCAAACAGCCTACTTATGGTCAGAACAGATCGCAAGGAGGAAATCACCCTCAGTTTCAGAGCCGCTCATCTATGCCAGTACCATCGTCAGCTAGTGCTTCAGCACTTAGAGGTAGGCAAGAACAGGAAAATAGGTCTTTTATGTTCAGATCTCAGAATACTGTGATTAACTGGCCTAACCGTCCACCATGCACCAGATGTGGTAGGGATCAGAGGGTAAGTGTTTATGAGGTCAGAAGGGCTGCTATAGATGTGGTCAGGAAGGCCACGATTTTAGAGATTGTCCTCATACTAGATAGGGGAACCGTGATGTTCGCCCCCAGGCTCAGACTGCTAGGTGCTTAAGCTCCTGTAGCTCATCTAGCTCCTAATCATGGTGCTTCTTCTAGCACTGCTGACGGTCAGTGCCAGAATAGATTCTATGCTTTGCCTTCCCATAAGGAGCAAGAGGACTCCCTTGATGTTGTTACTGGTATGCTTTGTGTGTTTTAGTTTGATGTTTATGCGTTGTTGGACCCTGGGTCCAATTTTTCATATGTGACACCTCTGGTTGCTGTAAATTTTGAAGTGAGTCCCGAGATTGTCTCTGAGCCCCTCCTAGTTTCTACCCCTGTGGGTTAGTCCATTGTTGCCCGAAAAGTGTACAAAAAGTGTCATGTTTCTATTCTTTATAGAGTTATGTTTGTTGATATGATAGAGTTAGACATGGTAGATTTTGATGTTATTCTCGGTATGGACTGGCTTCACTCTTGTTATGCATCCATAGACTGTCATACTCGTATAGTCAAGTTTCAATTCCCTGGTGAGTCTGTTATCGAATGGTCTGGTAATTCTGCATCTTCCAAGAGTCATTTTATCTCATATCTCAAGGCTAGAAAGCTTATTTCCAAAGGGTGCATTTATCACCTAGTTAGAGTTAAAGACACTAAGTCTGAGACTCTAACTCTTCTGTCAGTAGACGTTGTTAATGAGTTTTCCGATGTCTTTTCGAAAGATCTTCCAGGGGTACCTCCCGATAGAGAGATAGAATTTGGGATTGATCTTCTTCCCGATACTTAGCCTATTTCCATTCCTCCATATTGTATGGCACCCGAAGAACTTAAGGAGTTTAAAGAGAAACTCAAAGATCTCTTAGATAAAGGTTTTATAAGACTAAGTGTGTCTCCTAGGGGTGCACCTGTCCTATTTATGCGAAAGAAAGATGGCTCTTTACACGTGTGCATTGACTATTGCCATCTTAACAAAGTCATTATTAAAAACAAGTATCCCCTTCCAAGAATAGGTGATTTGTTTGATCAATTTGAAGGTGCAAGTTACTTCTCAAAGATAGACCTTTGCTCTGGCTATCATCAACTCAGAGTTAGGGAATGTGATATCCCAAAGACAACCTTCCGAACATGTTATGGTTATTTTGAGTTTCTTGTTATGTCCTTCGGGCTAACTAATGCCCCAACATCTTTCATGGACCTCATGAATCAAGTGTTCAGGCCATATCTTGATATATTTGTCATAGTGTTTATAGACGACATTCTGGTATACTTCTGTAGTGAGAATGAACATACAGATCATCTCCGTATCGTCTTGCAAACCCTTAGAGATCATCACTTATTTGCCAAATTTTGCAAGTGTTAATTTTGGCTAAAAAATAGAAGCTGTTACAAACTGGCCTAAACCTATCTCTCCATCTGACATTAGAAGTTTCTTGGGTCTAGCTGGCTATTACCGCCATTTTGTTAAAGGTTTCTCCTCTATAGCATCTCCTATGACCCTCGATTGACCCAAAAGAAAGTAAAGTTCTTATGGTCCGATTCTTGTGAGAATAGTTTTCAGAGTTGAAGACTCGACTCACTACAACCCCTGATTTGACTCTTCCTGATGGCGTTGATGGTTTTTTGGTATATTGTGATGCTTCTAGAGTTAGTTTTAATTATATACTGATGCAGAGAGGTAAGGTTATAGATTATGCCTCTAGACAGCTGAAACCCCATGAGAAGAATTACCCCACCCATGATGTTGAGTTAGCTGCTGTTGTGTTTGCTCTGAAAATCTAGAGACACTACTTTTATGGTGTTCATGTTGATGTTTTCACTGATCGTAAGAGTCTGCAATATGTTTTTATCTAGAAAGAGTTGAATCTTAGGCAGAGAAAGTGGTTAGAGTTATTGAAAGACTACGATATGAGTGTGTTGTATCACCCAAGAAAGGCCAATGTAGTGGCGAATTCGCTTAACAGGATGTCTATGGGTAGTGTTTCGCATATTGGAGAGGGTAAGAAGGAGTTAAATCATGATGTGCATCGGTTGGCTAGGTTGGGAGTTAGTTTACTTGACTCAGCTGAAGGGAGTATGTCAGTACAGAGTAGCTCCAAATCCTCTTTGGTTTCAGAAGTAAAAGAGAAGCAAAACTTAGATGCTAGTTTGGTCAGACTGAAAGAACTAGTCAAGGACCAAAAGGTGGAGGTTTTCTCCTAAGGGGGGATGGTGTGTTGAGATTACAGGATAGATTATGTGTTCCAGATGTCGAGGATCTGAGACAGAGAATTATGGCTGAAGTGAATGGTGCGTGATATTCTATTCATCCTGGTGCCACCAAGATATACCGCGACTTATGGGAATTCTATTGGTAGAGCAGCATAAAGAAGGATATATCAAAATTTGTGGCTAAGTATGCGACGTGCCAACCGGTTAATGTAGAACACCAAAGACCTGGTGGTATAATACAGGAGTTCGGTATTCCCACTTTGAAGTGGGAAGAGATAAACATGGATTTTGTGACTGGTTTACCTCCTTCTCGATGTCATCATGATTCTATTTGGGTTATTGTGGATAGATTGACTAAGTCTGCGCACTTCTTGCCTGTGTATACTTCTTGTACTGCTGAAGATTATGCTAGATTGTACATCCGAGAATTAGTCAGATTGCATGGAGTTTCTTTTTCCATTATTTAAGATAGGGGTACTCAGTTCACTTCGCAGTTTTGGAGAGCTTTTCAGAAGGGTCTTGGTACCCAAGTGCATTTGAGTTCTGCTTTCCATCCGCGGACAGATGGTCAGGCTGAGAGGACCATCCAGACCATAGAGGATATGTTGAGAGTGTGTGCTCTTGACTTTAAGGGGAGTTGGGATGAGCATTTACCATTGATAGACTTTGCTTACAATAACAATTTTCACTCTAGCATTGGCATGGCACCATTTGAGGCTTTGTATCGGAGGAAATGTAGGTCACCCATAGGTTGGTTTGAAGTGGGTGAAGCAGCTATGAGTGGTCCTGATTTGGTCTTTTAAGCTATGGAAAAAGTCAAAGTGATTAGAGAAAGATTAAAAACCACACAGAGTCGTCTGAAGTCGTATGCTGATGTGAGGAGAAGAGACCTTGAATTTGAAATTGCTAACTTAGTGTATTTGAAGATTTCACCCATGAAGGGAGTGAAGATATTCTAAAAGAAGGGGAAACTTAGTCCCCGTTATGTTGGCCCCTACAGAGTTCTTAGCCGTGTTGGTAAGGTAGCGTATGAGGTTGAGTTGCCTTCAGAGTTATCTTCCATTCACTCTGTCTTCCATGTATCCATGCTTAGGAAACACATTTGTGATTGTGTTGTTGTAGATCCTTTAGAAAACCCTGAGGTGCAAGATAGTCTTTCTTTTGAGGAAGTTCCTGTTGAGATTTTAGATCACCAAGTCCGAAGACTAAGGAACAAAGAAGTTCCCTTTGTCAAGGTTTTGTGGCGAAACTAATCCGTTGAGGGTGCAACATGGAAAGCTGAGGCGGATATGCGATCAAAGTACCCACACCTATTTTCCATAAGCTCCGATCAAGACAAAGGTACCATTCTGCTTTAAATCATTCCTTTTCTATGAAGAATTGTAGTAGTTCAGCAGTTATTTTATACTATTCAGCTGTGTACCCTTCAATTTCTCTTTACTCTTAGTATACCCAGCGTCATTCGAGGACGAATATCCCCAAGGGGGAGATATTGTAATGCCCCATACTTTCCTAAGCTAGAAAATGAATCGTTGTTCGTATATGTGAAAACCTAAATTTTGTAAGCCATAAATTACCAAGAGTACCCTAGTTATAAGAGAGCTTATGATGTGTTAAGTGTTGTTATATAAGCCACTTAAGGTAGTACAAGCTAAGAGTTTCGAAATCCATCAAGTTTTAGTGTTTGAATTCGCAAGGGTCATCTTTTAATGAGCATAACTTGATAATTATGTGGTATTTATGCATATTTCTACCCACAAAATTATGGAGAATCAAATTAGCTTTACAACGATACCAATTTCACCAAAATCCAACACCCGATCTAGGAGTTATGGTTTTGTGAAGTAGAGTGCGTCGCCTAACCAATCGCACATGGCCATTGGAAAGCATATGCGGCGCCTATGTAAATATATCCGATATCATAAGCAGCGCATATCTTATGGTTTCAAGTGACTTAAACACTCCGTTTTTGAGTTATTTTGAGGGCAATTAAGTCTTTTGGCACTCCTTACACACCCCTAAACTTAACCTTACGAATTTAATAGATTCTAAACACATCATAACCCTATTATAAGTCTAAGTTCATTATCCAATATCACTAAAGAAGAAAAATAACTAAGGTTACACAATCAACATTGAGGGTCCAATCTTTGAATGAATCCGTTACCATAAAGGTATGTGGGGTTATGAACAAGAACACCCTTTCGTTCTTGTACCCAAAGTTTGCATTATTTTATAAAGATACATGATTTTTACATGTTTTATCATGAATTTGAAGTGATAAATGTTATCCTATGTTGTTGTTCAAGATACTATGATTATTTTGAATGTTTAGAAAATAAACTCCATGAGTTTGAGATTATTGTTATGATTAATGGCTGAAATTTTTTAGATTTTCGTATAAATTATGCATACTTGTGATAAAAAGCATAAATGTTGAAATGTTTTGATTAAGTATCGCTATAAGGGTCATTAACCCACATTGAGATTGTTGTTTTGAGAATTTATGTGCTACACGCACCCATGTGTAGACTAATTTTAATGAAGTATACAAAGATTTGACCTTTTGGTCACAACAGAGTTAAAATCCACTTTATGAAATGAGTTACGGATTTTATCATTTATTTAACTTAAGAAATATGAGATTACACTTAAAGTGTATTTTTCTTGAAATTTTTGAGCATAGTATTGGGAGTAGTATTTAGCACCGAGTTGGGTGTGTTACTACAGTTTCATACCCCATAACTATGTGCCACCGTAGGTGAGACATTGACTTCCACTATATGTGGAAAATTGATATAGTGATCACTGAGATGAGATTGTTCTACACTGATGGCAAGGGTAGGACAACGCTAACCTTATGGGGGCAAGTCATGGGACTTCATGGGTGCTCACATGGTGTACATGTCGGTTAGAAGAACCTCCCAAAGAGTTGCCCCTCATTCTTAGATTGATTTTACTGATTTAAAAGAGATTTGAAATGCAGATTTATGATGTATTCAATATTCCAGATTTCACTAAGATTTCTTGATGAGAGAATAAGAAAAGAATCTTGATATTTGGATTAAGTGTAATGGCTTATGATATCCTTATTGGCATGTTTTACCATTCATTGTGTATGATTTCAGATTTTAGATTTCTTTCTAGCTTTATGAGCCATTTACAAATGTCCAGCATGATTTGGAAAGAAAACTTATGACATAATCATTAAATATATATATATATATATATATATATATATATATATATATGCATATAAATATGTTTATTTCATGCACCCCCATGCACTCGGTATATATTCCTTGGTACTGACCCACATGTTTGCATGTGGGCTACATATTCCCTATAATGTAGGTTCAGGTGCTCATTCCCAGGTTTGATTGTAATTATTCGAGCACGTTGATCTACATTATCTGCAGTGGTGAGTCCTCAAGGTCCGAGGACTAGTTCTTCAGATTTCCTCATTTACTTTGAGTCGTTCAATTTATTTCCATGTTCGGGTCAGTTGGGGTTTGTCCCAATGGCTCATGAATATACAGTTTAGTAGAGGCTTGTTAGACTAGATGGATAGATTGATCAGATTTGTCAAAGATGTCGTATTTTGTTACTTTCCATATTTCATTCGTATTGCACTATGATATTATGGAGGATGTTTAGATGTTTTTGATTATGATGACTTTGATTATAAGTGTTGAATGGTAGAAAAATAGCTAAAAGGGTTAGCTTGGGCTATTTGTAGCCTTAAGCATCGTGTGATGCCTTGGGGCCCATTTTTGGGGCATTATATTTGGTCATGCGTTCTCAGATGTTACAACTTTTACGCATACTATGCATCAGTTATCTCATGTCATTCATTCATTCAGTTATTATTCATGCACATGAGGCCACACATATCAGCCTAACCTCATTTAGTATACTAGTACCTTCAAAGTACTGACCCCATACTCATTTCTTGCACTATGATGTATCATGTCATAGGTTTGAACGCTCAGTTTCTCGACCACACTTAGACATTCTAGTGCATCAACAACAGTAGCAGTGGTGTGTCCTCATATTCTAAGTACCGATTACATCTATTTCCATATTTTACTTCAGTTTGATAGTTGGAGTTAGTTGGGGCCTGTCCCTTCAACTCTTATTCATTTAGTTTAGAGGCTTTCAGATACCTTAAGACAGTTTAGTCAGTTTGGACATTATTTTACTAGTTTTTCATACTATTGTTTTCAGACACTAGATTCCAGGCTTATAATTTTAGAGATATTTTTTATTTAAAACCTTATTGCATGTTTAGTTGTTTCCGCATATGTTCATCTCCGGTATATTGTTTAATGCTCACAACAAGTACCATCTCATGGGTTAGCTTGTGGTCACTTGTGACCGTAAGCATCATGTGGCATCCAGGGTGTACTTCTAGGGCATTATACTGTCCCATCAGGGAACTTTATGTAGTATTCCTCATGAAGATCTCCATGGAAAAATGCATTATTAACATCTAATTGATAAAGCCCCCAACCTCTTTTGATAGATATATCAAGAAGACATCAAATAGTAGTTATCTTGACAACCGAAGAAAAAGTCTTATTAAAATCAATACCTTCCCTCCTACAATTACTAACCTAGATTTTAACATTTCAATGCTGCCATCACTACATTGTTTGACTTTATAAACCCACATACAAGGTAAAGCCTTTTTACCGAGGGTAGTTGGACCACATACCAAGTGTTGTTCCACTGAAGAGCCTGAAGCTGCTTCTCCGTAGCTTCTTTCCAACCTTTGTATAACACGGCTTGACTGTAATTGATGAGTTTCTGACTAGTAGACAAGAAATTCAAGATATGTTGATTATTTGAAGATAAAGTTATGACAGAAAGAGAGACTGGTGAGATTGGAGGTGAGAAACAAGAAGAGCTAACATTAGCCTGGTGTAAAGAATTCCAAATATAATCTTCTAGATGACTAAGAGTGTTGTATTCCCGAGTAAGCCTCCAAAGTGAGGAAATATTATTTGTGGGATGAATAGGTGAAAGTACCTAGTCCATGAAAGTAGAAGTAACACAGGTTGTACCTGGTTCATGACAGTGGAAGGAATAGAAGGGTGTACCTGGCCCACAGTGGTAGATACAGGAGGTAAAGTAGAAGTGATAACTGAGGGAGATGGGATGCTTTGATTAGCATCAACATTATCATCAAAATGAGTAGTTAGGATTGATGCATGGACTTGAAAGTAGGAATTAGTAGATTTATAAGAAGAAAAAGGAAATATATTTTCATAGAACACAACATCTCTAGAAAATATGATATTCTTTGTATAAAGAACCAAAACTTTATAACCTTTATTTCCATATGGATATCATAAAAAGACACATGTAGTGGACCTTCGTACCAACTTAGACCTTTGAGAGGATAAAGTGGAAATAAAATATAGACATCCAAAACATTTGAGATTAGAATAGTTAGGTATGGTCATGAAAATGAATTAAGAAGGAGTTTTTCCATTAAGGATTTTTTAAGGAAATCTATAGATTAGATATGTTGCAGTCAAAAGACATCCATCCCAATATTGAATAGGTAGATGTGACTGGTAGAAAAGAGCCCTAGATATTTCTAGATAATGGCTATGCTTTCTTTCAACCAAAACATTTTGTTATGGAGTAGATACACATGAGGTTTGAGGTTGAATCTGTTTAGAAACAAAATATTCTAACTGTCTTGTGCCACTTCCTAACTCAAGAGCATTGTCAGATCATATAAATTTTCACCTTTGTTTGAAATTGTCTTTCAACCATAGCCGACACGACCCGAACCAGGGCGTTGTAATAACGGTAATTCCTAGTCCAACAAGGACTAGAGACCACCCCCATTTCCTAACCCAACCGACCAACGCATATCCTAAATCGAATGGATTCCAAACATATATCAAGATAGCATCATTGCATAATCCAAGACTATGGGATAGGTCTATATCTGTGACCACCCAAACTAGTCCAACTGTCCGATACCTAACTAATAACCAACACCAAACCAAACCATAATCCAAAACCATAACCATATGAGTTGTATAATAATTATATAATCCGAAAATAAAAGCTGATGGAACAACCAATAATATATTCAACTGGTGTCAGATCCATCACAAATGACAATACTAAGGCTAACACCAGAATCAATTCTGCTCATTCCAACCCATAGAGCTTCCACAAAAGCGTCAAAATAAAACAAAACCAATATTCAGTTGGGACATGCCCCAAACCATAGCCAAAACTAATATCCATAAAATAACCAAAGTACATAAAAATGTCCATAACATGAAATGGAGTCTTCTGGAAAAGTGGAGGCTCATCACTTCAATCCAAAAGTTGATCCCTAAATTCGATCACTATGCAGGGAGAGTAGAATGGTCGATTCCTGCATTACGTGGGGATAAAGCTGCCTGAAGATGGATTAGCGAGTGAATGCTCGCATGAACTCAAGATAAGGATAAAATAATGCCAGTTAATAAAACCAAGTAACCCATCCATATATATAGAACTATGCCGGCTAAGGGAACCGAGTTTAGCATGCATTTGGAACCATTAACCTAGGTATGTGTAGCTTAACCGTCCTTAACCACCCATAGGCTATATGGGTCCAGTGTAAGCCCTTGAATGGGGCCATATGCGTGTAGCCACACGAATCAGAGATACCATAAGAGTAGGGAATTCCCGAGCACCCTCCACTCTCCATGATACATATGTACAGTATACTTAGAGGATTCCTGTATACCTCATAGTATTATACATGGTGGCCATAACTAACACTTAAAGTCGGCTAAGATGAGTTTCCAGTGTTCATTCATTGAACTCCTACCTTAACGATTACCTATCACACCCCGCAATTATTCCCCAATCTAAATATTTTCCAACCAACCAATCCATTATTCCATTTACTATTAACCAAGGCTATTAAAAGTGGTATTGTCATAAGCCACATTACCAACCCTTTGCAAAACTGCATAAGGGACAACAAACCAGGGACTGAGCTTCCCCATTTTACCAAACCACATTACTACTTTTATGGGAGATACCTTTAGAAAGATGTGATCCTCAACCTCAAACTCCAAGTCCTTACACCTTACATTCGCATAGGAATTTCAGTGAATTTGGGGAACCTTAAGTCTATCCTAAATCACCTCCACTTTTTCCATAGCTTGATAAGGCAAATCCAGGCCGAACATATCCACCTGATAAAGCTCAAACCAACAATCAGGAGATATACACCTCCCACCATACAATTCTTTAAAAGAGGCCATACAAATGCTAGAATGGTAATTATTTTTATAAGCAAACTCTACCAAAGGTAGATACTCAACCTAATTTCCACCATAATCAATTATGCATGCCCAAAGAATATCCAACAACATTTGAATAGTCATGTCTACTTGCCCATCCATTTAAGGATGAAAAGCATTACTCATACTAACCTTAGTCCCCAATCCCTTCTAAAGAGACCACTAGAAATGAGATGAAAATTGCATACCATGATAAGATATAATCGAAATAGGTAACCTATGCATTTTTACAATCTCCTGAATATACAAATTCGCATAATCTTTTGCCAAAAAAGGTAGTCCTTAATGGCAAGAAGTGAGCAGACTTGTCATCCTATCCACAATGAACCAAATTAAATCAAATTGGTTTCGAGACCAAGAAAGACCGGTAACGAAATCCATATTAATTACCTCCCATTTCCATTTGGGAGAATCAAGTTCTTGATACAACCACCAGGCCTTAGGTGCTAAACTTTGACTTGTTGCACACCATGCACTTCGCTAAAAAATCAGCCATATCCATTTTCAGACCATTTCACCAATATATCTTCTTAAGATCATGATACATATTTGTTGAACTAGGATAAACAACGTAGCGCGATTCTTGCGTCTCAACAAAAATGCTTTGTTATAAACAGTCGACATCAGGAACACACAACCTCCCTTGGTACAGTATAGTACCATATCCACTGATATTAAATACCATCACCTTTTGCACACAACCATCACTCTTGATATTTATCAAGACAGGATATAGCACTTGCTTCTCCTTGATATCTACACCAAGAGACAACCTAACCACTTCCTGAGCCATCATACCACATACCTTGGAGTCCAATAGAAAAACTCCAAGATTGGCCAAGCGGTGAATATCCTTAACCAATTACCACTTTCCGTTCTCCACATAAACCAAACTCCCCTTGGATAACCTGCTAAGAGTATCAGCAACCATGTTGACTTTACCTGGGTGGTAGTGATAACTCATATCATAGTCCTTGAAAAACTCCAACCATCTCCTTTCATTGTGATTTAGCTCCTTTTGAGTAAGCACATACCATAGACTCTTAGGATAAAAAAAGATGTCCACGTGCACTCTATATAAATAATTCCATCGATTTTCAGCGCAAAAACCACTACCAACAACTCTAAATCATAAGTAGGATAGTTCCTCTCATGCACTTTTAACTTCCTAGAAGCATAGGTGATAACCTTCCCATGCTGCATCAAAACACAACGAAGTGCTACCTGAGACACATCATAATAAACCACAAACCCCTTATTGCCTTCTGGCAATGTCAAAACTAGAGCCGAAGTTATCTTATCCTTAAGCCTCTTGAAACTCCCTTCACATACATCCAATAAAGAAACTTTATATTTTTCTGAGTCGACTTAGTCAATGGGGCAACTAAAGTTGAGAAACTCTCTACAAACTACCTATAATAACTATCCAAACCCAAGAAACTCTGAATGTCGATTGGAGTTATGGATCTAGGCCACTTCTTAACCACTACCACCATTTATGAATCCATAGTGATCCCCTCACTAGAAATTATATGATCGATGAAAGTCACAACATTCAACCAA
The DNA here is from genome assembly GCF_002878395.1 of Capsicum annuum. Lineage (NCBI taxonomy): Eukaryota > Viridiplantae > Streptophyta > Magnoliopsida > Solanales > Solanaceae > Capsicum > Capsicum annuum. The sequence continues at coordinate 170,417,722 of NC_061114.1, read as the reverse complement.
AACTCACACTTGGAGAACTTAGCATTCAATTGCTATTCTTTCAAGGTCTGCAACACCACACGGAGGTGATTGACATGATTCACCTTACTTTTAGAATACACCAAGATTTCATCAATAAAATCAATGACAAAAAGACCTAAGAACTGCTAGAAAACCCTGTTCATTAAATCTATAAATGCCACTGTTGTATTAGTCAAGCAAAATGACATCAACAAGAATACAAAGTGCCCATATTGTGTATGAAAAGTCATCTTAGTGATATTTTCCTCCCTAATCTTAAGATGATGATACCTAGAATGAATATCTATCTTAGAAAAGAAGTTGGAATATTGCAACTGATCAAATAAGTCATCTATCCTTGGAAGAGGATACTTGTTCTTAACCGTTATCTTATTCAACTAACTATAGTCAGTGCACTTCCAAAGGGAACCATCCTTTTTTCATACAAACAACACTGGTGCACCCCATAAGGATACACTAGGATGAATAAGCCCCTTATTCCAAAGATTCTTAAGCTACTTTTGAAGTTTCCTCAACTCAATCAGAGCCATTCTATAAGGATGGATAGATATTGGATGAATGTTCAAAACCAAATCAATACCAAACTTAATCTCCTTATTTGGAGGAACACCAGGAAGATCATCCAAAAAGACCTCTAAAAACCCACTTACCACCAAAACCAAATTAAAAAAGGACCTTTTGAGTTAGAATCTTTTACCCGAACCAAATAATAAAGATACTCTTTGGAGATTAATATTTGAGCTCTAAGATAAGAAATAAACCTTCCCCTAGGAGCTAGGGAACCACCTTAGAACTCTATAACTGATTCAACAGGTAACCTAAAAATAACCTTACGAGTCCAACAATCTAAGGATGAGTAACAAGAGTGTAACCAATCCATACCCAAAATAACATCAAAATCCATCGTATCAAGTTCAAATAAATCCACCAAAGTCTGCGTACTATCAATAGATACCATGTACCCCTATAGACTCTTTCAGTAATAATCGAGTCACCTATTAGGGTACAAATAAAAAATGGATCTAAAATAACCTTAGGATCAAAACCAAAAAACACAACAACAAATAAGGTCACATAACAAAGTGTGGACCTTGAATTAAGAAGACAATACACATTACGAGAAAAGAGTTGTAACGTACAAATCATGATATTAGGTGATACCTTTGATTCCAGTTGAGATACAAGAGCATATAACCTATTTTGACCTGTGCCGATACCAAAAATAGAAGCAGACATAAAAGCAATACCACTAAGTGCATGAGTAGAAGATGATGCAACCAAAGCTTTGAACTCTCCTAAAGCACCTTTACCCAAAGGATAATTACTTGAGCATATGTCCTGGCGAACTATATTTAAAAGACCTGTCACTCTCTTCTTTGCGAAATCCCTAATGAAGATGATTACAGAACTGATAATGAGGGCATGAAGAAGCCTACTGAGCCCCACTCTCCTAAGATGGACAACTTATTCCTAAAAATTATTGCCACCCTATTGATGCCTATAACCCGACTGCTTCATGTAAAGAGGACTAGCAAAAGAGAAGGATCCAAAATTCCCCCACTTTTTTGTAGCCACTTACCACCATCCCGACCACCTTACTATTGCCCACCACCTTGATTAGAAGACCTGGACTTCATACCCTACCTTTCCCCAAACTATACCTATTTTCTCTTTTCATCCCCCCCTTATTGCATATGAACCACCAACTTTAAAATATCCATATCCTTAATCAGCAAAGCAGTCTTTCTTTTAAGAATAAAATCCTGAGGTATACCAAAAGTGAACCTTCTCATCCTTGCTTCATATTTAACACCAAGTTTGGAGTATACCTTGACAACTGATTAAACTTTAAGTCATATTCCTTAACACTTATCTTTCCCTCCTTTAGATTCACAAGCTCCTTCATCTATACTTCCTTTATCTTTTATGGAAAAAAGCGATCCATAAAAGTATTAGAGAAAATCTCCCAAAAAGACAACTCCTCAATATCACCTTTATCCCTATCCCACATCTCATACCATTGGTATGTAAAATCCTTAAGCTGATAAGCTATAAAATTCACCTTTTCCACATTATTGGCCTGCATTACCCAAAAGATTTTCTCTATTTCATCCAAGAAACTGTGAGGATCCTCCTCCACCTTTACTCTAGCAAAAGTAGGAGTATTTATTTTTCTAAATTTTCCAACACTTATGACTCAGTAGATAAAACACTAGATGTATCCCACTCAGCCTGAGCAATAACCAACTGAGCAATAGTATAAATTGATTAGCAAAATTCTGCATTAGTCACCTCACCCTGAAAAGAACTTGTAGAAATCAGTAGAACTTCATAAATATCAGAGACTGGACCCCTAGATCGAGTATGCATCCCCTGTGTCACTTCCACATTATCCTCAAATGGGACATAAAAGTTTTCTTGCATTCCAGATAGTCTAGGCATGGTATGATAAAAGAATAAACTAGGATTAAATAAGATTCCACGACTTAGACTCCATGATTTAAAATATAATACGAAGAAAGTGAAACATTCCTAAATACCTTGTAGCTTCACCTTTATGAGTGCGGCGCGCTACATACCCCTAAAGGAGACTCTACTAGACACGACTTTATCGATTCCCAATTGACCATGAACCTAAAGCTCTGATATTAACTTGATACAATCCAAACCAAGGCCTTGTTATTATAGACATCCCAAGTCTAACTAGGATTAGAGACTACCCTATTATCCAAGCCAAATAACCAACGCATATCCAGGGTCGAATAAATTCCAAATATATAACAACATAGAGCCATTTCATAATCTAAGACTCTGATAGAGGTCTATATCTAAACCACCCAAATGATTCCAACCATCAGATACCCAATTGATAACTAATACCAAACCAAACCATAATCCAAAACCATAACTATATGAGTTCCACAATACTTATATAATCCCAAAATTAAAGAGAATGAAATAGCCAACAATACAGTCAACCAATTTCAGTTCCAACACTAAGGCCAATACTAAGGCCAAAACCAATACTGATCTCGCTCATTCTAACCCATAGTAGTTCCACAAAAGCCTCTAACCAAAAGAAAACTGATATCAAATAGGGAAATTCCCCCAATCATTGCAGAAACCAATATTCATAAAATAACCAAAGTATATGAAAATTTTCATAACATGAAATGGAGCCTTCTGAAAATATGAAAACTCACCACTTCAATCTAAAAGTTGATCCTGAAATTCGATCAACATACAGGAAGAGTAGAACGGCCGGTTCCTGCATCACGTGGGAATAATGTAATACCCCATACTAATCTTAAATCAATTCAACTATTAGTTTTATGATTAAGGGGATTAAGGCTTGAAATTTTCACTATGTTTTGTGGACCTGGCCATGGTCAAGACCCTAAACATAAAGGGTTTTTTATTTTGGTCTTCTCGACCATGAGACATTAGTTTTTGAGTAATTCATGTTTAGGGATGTGAAAAATATGTATCAGAGGATTTTTGGATTTTTCGAATAAGGTTTGGGGCATATTTGGTTCATTGAACCAGTGGGTCACCGCGATAGGCCACGAGACAACATTAGTCCCGATCACATGTGGACTGCATTGTGGTGAAGGTGTAGTATCTAATTCTTGAATTATAATTGAATACATGAATCATGATCTTTATCCTGGTGTGTGAAGTTCTTATTAGGTGAAAATTTTTCATTGGAATCACTTAGAACAAAGTTGAGCTAAGGCCCTTTAAGTTAGCCAGATTTTGGTATTTAATTCTACAAGGGTCAACTTTGGACGTGAATAAATTTTTACATATATGGAATTTTTCATCTCAAGACCCAAAAAATTGTAGATAAATGAATTACCTTTCCAACGATATCAATTTTTCCTTACTCTGATACCCATGTGGAAAGTTATGATCATTTTCATCAGAACTAGTAAGCTACCATGATATAACTACGTCGCGGTGATGTAGTTACGTCCTATTTTTTTTATTTAAATCATTATGGGGAAATTAGGTATTTTCCCCCCTTAACCCATTCATCTATAACATGTCATGGGCTTCAGTTAGGGCATAATTTTGCCCTTCTTCTCCATTTTTCCTCTCAAGAAAACCCTCTCCATTCCCCAAGAACAAATTCAATTTCTTTTTCCCCAAGGTATGTTGGGTGTTCATTCATGGGTCCCTTCCACCAATGGATCCCAAAAACCATTTCTCCTTAATTAAATAATGAACTTTCTATCATTATGGTATTTTATATGTTCAAGAAAGATTGAGTTTCATGTTTCATGGTGATTTAAATTAAATTCAGTCCACGTATGATCCCATGAAAGATTTTATTTCCTCATGCTGTGAATTTTAGTTTACCATAACTTATTCAAGTAAATTTTATAATTTGTTGAATGCACATGTTTAGAATATCCCCATGTGCAAGTTTATGCTTTCCGCATGTTTTAAGAAATGCTCATGTCTTGAGTTGAAACATGATTTAATACTATAGTCTTAAGTTTATATATCATGTTTTATGGTTATTCAGTGCTGGTGGATTATGAACACTCGATAACTACGTAATTAAATGAATTACATATTTTCAAGTATGATTTAGTTAAACCATGATTATTCCTACTTATCCAGTTATTATGATTATAATGAGCACTATTAGTCATGAAATCATGTTCTATTAAACTTAGTCTAGTTTCATTTCAAGTGTCATTTAGTTTGGAGTAGGATTTAGCATCACGTGAATCCACGGATGGGGGACCACCTGCCAGTAAAGGTTATGGCCCTTAGAAACAATCCCTAAGCTATAGTACTACATAGCCAGCATAGGTTAGAGATGTCTTCCTACCAGTTGAGGATTGATAAAGTGTCTACCTGCCAATTGAGAATGACAAATATCTTATTAAAGCACCTATCAATTGAGGGTAACTCAATATTCCTTCGAGTCACTAGTATAGTGGAACTACATGGCCAGTATTAGTACCCGTGGCACGGTCCTGGCACCCTTCTAATTGGGGTTATAGGTTAGACCCGATTAGCTCAAATTGAGGCATATCGGTTAGATGATACCTCCCATAATCTCAGTACAGTATTCGGTGTATTTTTAATTCAACTTTGCTTGACCAAGTGTACAGATTCTCATTTATTCAGTTATCAGATTTTAGTCGTTTAGTTTATAGATTATTTCAAAAATATATATATTCTTGGTCTTGCATTCACAAATGTTATAGTTTTCATGCATTCATGTTTAGCTACCTCATGTTATTCAGTCAGTCCTTATCTCATATGCAGAGAACCCCATAGTTTCCATCTAGTTTTTTAGACTAAGAACAATTCAGTTTTACATGATCAGTATTCATATAGCTGCTACTCAGTATATCAATATTAGTTATCCTTTACTAAAATTTTAGTTGTTTTGTCACATAGACATCAGCCATTCAGCTAATCTGATCTACTTAGTATATGTTATGTTGGTTTTGTATGTTTATTCATTCATGCTCAGTATATTTGTATATTTAGATCCTTGCACTAAGTCAGTTTCCACCATATATTTTTAGACCCAGTATTCATAAGTCATCCTCGGTATAATTTTTACAGCATATTCAACCTTACAAGAGAATTTCTTGTAGCATTTAAGTTTCTACTGCCCCTCCTTAGAAAATTGTTTTCAGCTCGTAATTTATAAATATTCTATGGTTTGTATTTTTCACGTATAGTCATGATTCAAATGTATATTTCAGCAAATAAATTATATCCTCAGTTTTACAGTATGTTTGATATTTTTCAATGATTTAGTACATGCCTGCATATACTTAGTACATTCCAATATACTAACCACACATATTCATTTATGGCTACATCCTTCATAATATAGGTAACATATGTAGATCTCACACTAGGGTTAGATAGTTTGCTTCTTTCAGCCAGTAGGTGATGAGTTCTATTTCAAGAATTCCATAAAGTTGTGGATCATGTACATTATATTTCCTTTTTCATATATATATTGATTAGTGGTAGTTCGAGGCATGTCCCAGCTATCTATAGTCAGTATAGTAGTGGCTTCATAAATGTCAGTCATGTAATTTGAGTTTCTTTCTTTAGTTTTATCATGATGTAAATTGTATCAACATTAAATTTATTCATACTTTTAATGATTATGCTTCTGCTCAGCAAATTATGTTTTGTAATATATTCTAAATCGGTTGCTTAATTATCATACCATTTTATAGGTTATCTTGGGATAAATTGAGGTTCCAAGCACCGTGTTACATCTAGGGGTTAGTCTTGGATTATGACAAACTTGGTATCAGAGCACAAGAGTCAAGTGTCCTAGTGTTTCTATGAAGCCGTGTCTAGCAGAGTCTTGCAGAACGGTACAGATATGTCTATACTTTTCTTAAAAAGGCTATAGGAAATTTAAGAAATGTTTCCCTTATTTTAATTCTCAGATCATATAGTAGAAGTTTTCTCCAAGGAACTTATATAGACTCTTACTTTAATCCATTCATGCCATCTCATAAGGCAATAGAAATAGCCATCTTAAATTCTTACAGATAGAGTTTTCTCAGAAAGTTCCCACAGATAGTTATGGGATTACATGCAGGCTTAAAAGTATCCTATCAGTGCCATTATGTCCTAATCTTTAAAATTGTTTATTTTTGTTCAAGAAAAATCATGTATTTATCCGAAGTCAGATGTGATTTTAGATCCCTTCTCAGAATCTTATAATAGCAAGTGACCTAGAGTTAGATGCATGAACCCAAAAGTTTAGCAGCAATAAAGTGGGATAGTATTTTCTTGAATCTGGCAGATTATGTATTCATTGAGCTAGTTTTATGAAGGGTGAACTAGTAGAATTGAAATAATGTATGCAAGAATATTAGTTTATTGATTCAAAATTATATGTTGTTGATGTTGGGTATGTTGGTATTATGGTAATTCTCATGGTTTAGATGTGATGTTAGTAGGCTATGAAGGAAGTTTGTATGGATTATTTAAGGTTTAGGGATATGCATGTTAAGTGTTAGAATCTAAGTTTGAATCATTAAAGATTATGTTAATAGAAAAAAGAGTTGAAGCTCTAGATGGTGTGAATTCAGGATATGGTGATACTTATGAAGATTCTAAGTTAGTAAGTGTCCAAGCTATTATATGATGACTATTGGGGGCATAGAAAGTTAAGAGTTGTATCCCAGAAGGAAATATTAGCATCGGGTTTTATACTTTCAGGTGTAGTCTTTTAGGTTGAGTTTATTATTTGTGTACTGTTATATCTTATACTCTAGAGTAAAATGATTGTAGTTCAGTTTAGATATTTTAAAGGGGTCCACAGACTTAGAATGACGGCTTAACACTAAGGGGGAGATGATAGAACAATTAACTAAGCCAGGTCTCAGATTCTAGTAGTGATGCCAGTATATTGTAGAACACCAGCAGGGGAGGAAGATGCCCGACCCATTCTTATCTCAGTGCAAATTTCTGTACTTTAGTACTCACGATATATACTCATCCCATACATGTCAGCTCCATGATCACAACTCATATTCAAGCACTTTCCATGGAATCATGTACGCTTCTAGTTCCTAGTATGAGGAGTTCCAGTTCACTCAAAAGCACGAATCATGTTCTAAGAATTTATGAACTCCAAACTAGAGTCATACAGCTCATGACTCATGTACTCATGCTTTATCATATGCTCAGTTCCCATGACTCATGGTTCAATCTTAATGACTAGTAAAAATTAGATTATGTTATGTGTTTCCTAAGTTTTTATCTCTTTTATGAATTTATGATTTTATAGGCATTTGTTTAGACGTTCATATGTGGTTATGAAGATAGGCTTGAATGTTATGTTGATGTATAAGAGAATGAATGCATTGCATGTTAGTGAATTCCTAGTAAAAGATTGAATGTAGTTGTTGAAGTGGTACTAAGAATTATTCATGAGATGAAAGTTGTGAAAATGCATGGGGTGTTAAATTCATGTTTTAGACAAGTTTTATGGTGTGATTTGTTGTACCATGTTATTTTAAGTTAGGCTTGATCATGGTGAGAAAATTTTGTTCAGTGCAAACTTAAGTAATGGAGTTATCAATGCCCATCTAAGAATTATAAATGGAATCAAATGAGCCTAGTATTTGATAATAAAAGCATAGTTGAATGTCACGACACGAACCAGGGCCTAGACGTAATGGGCATCCGAAGCCCAACCAGGAGTGGTGACTGCCCCTTAACCCAACCCAACCGCCTTATTTAGCCGCAGATAGAATGAATTCCAAACATATAACAAGATAATGTAATTATTCACGTCAAGACTCTAAGATAGGATCACGACTGTCACCGGCCCAACCGAGTCTAACTATACCAAACCCAAATATCCATACCATACCAAACCAATGAGAATATCAAAACATAACATGATAATAAATCCTAAAATATAATATGATGGAATAGAGAGAAATTATGTTCGATGATGCCAGCCCCCCAGCTTATTCCTATTTCAAGGCCTACACCAATACTGATCCCACCTATATTAACCCCTAGAAGTACCACAAAGCCTCTATCTAAAACATACAATAGTTTGGTAGGGAAATTCCTCCAACCATAGCCAAAACCAATATCAAAAATGAAAACAAAATGTCTATGAGTAGCCATATCATGAAATGGAACCTTCTGAAAATATGGAAGCATACCACTTCAATCCAAATGTTTCCCCGAGTCAATCACTATGTAGGAGGATTAGAATGATCGGTTCCTACATAGTGTGGGTATACAGTTGCCAGTAGATCGATTAGAGAATGACCGCTAGCATGTATCTCACGATAAGGGTAAAGTAATTCCATTTAAGAAACCAAGTAAAATAGTCCATTATGCATACAACAATATATATATATCTGTCAAGAAAGGGAATCCATGTTTAACATGCATTTAAAACCTTTTCCTAGGCTGTGTAACCTTGCTATTTAACGACACCCATGGGCCGTATGGGTTTAGCTCCCCCTGCTGAAATAGTCCCAGTATGTGTAATCGCACGACCAGGAGATATTCCATGGGATGACTAGTACATCCCTCCAATATAAAATACGACACTCATATGTGGCTATCAAGGACCCCTTATATCAGAATATATGAGTTTCCAGTTTAGGTTTCTCCGGAACCTCAACCTTCTATGTCTCAGTTACACATCCTGTTATTAACTCCCAAATTAAAAAAATATGCAAGCAAATCCAATTACCATTTATTAACCAAGGATATTTATTAGTGGTATCGTCATACCAACCATACTTGAAAGATTTCTCCATAGCCAAATAATTTAGGTTAAGGGGATTCTAAGGTGCCCTATCCATTTACCATATTAACCTCTTTGGAGACTTCCATGTACTCCACAAGCAAAACCAATAATCCTTTAACCTTTGTAAACCATTTATAGTTTTATGCATAAATTGAAAACAAGCAAGAGTTCTATTTAAAGAAGTCAATGCAATGAATGTATCTTTATAAGCATTTTATCAAACACCTTTGGGGTATAATATAACTAAAACCAATTCCAAAGACCACTAAACAATCACCATACAATCCAATTTCCCAAAACCACCATTAATGCATATTATAGCAAAGTTAAACCATAGGAAACCATAACCAAACTATTTAAACCAAAACCCCAAATTATTAGTGGAAAACCATAACCCATGCAATATTAAAACCATGACAACAACCATAAAATCCATGCTTTCTAGAAATAAGAAGTAAGGATGAGACTTATGGCTTAAAATGAGAAAATGATGGAAGAAAATTACCAAAGAAAGTCCTAAAGCAATCTCCAAGTTAAAACCCTAGCTTTCTTGCCCCAAAAGCTCTGAAGAGAATTGTTGAATCTTTAGGAATAATTTGTTATATGTTAATGAATAGAATAATAGCGTAAATTACATCCTAAGTGTATTAGAAGTCATGGGTCATAATTGGGGTAAGTAGGGAAATGTCCAGAATACCACCACTTAAGTCCCTTAAAAACCCATCATAGGGATACGACTGACCCTCTAACGAGTTGTACCCTTCCTTACGATTGATTCCTACCAGTCGTACCTAGGCCTTAACCTTGGATCAAACACTGTACAATATATAACTCATCCAACCAAGTCGTAACCTCATCATATGATCTATATCTTTGATCTGTATCCTTGGCAGTATGAATTACCAAGTGGATCAAATATTGTACACCATACGAGTCCTTGATACCACTTGTATCCAACCCTTATGACTTATTCCCTTAAGTTGTGACCATTTCAGTGATCAAAACCATCTTACTAACTACCACTGGTCAGCTTACAACAGGTTCGTACAACATATGGCTCGTATCCATGAGTCGTATTGGTTCCGATGAATAGTTTTCAAGGAAAAACTTCTAAGGCCAAAACCTAGGATATAATATTATCCCTTACTAGGAACCTTCATCCCTGTATGATGAACAAGGTAGGGGTAACTACTCAAACAGTCATTTACATCATCAAACATCCCTTTAACAAAGTTTGAAAACAAAGAGGCAAAGATATTAATCTTTCTTTTAACAAACTCAAAAAATAAAGATGTGTTAAAGAACGGATACCTTACACATGAATACCAGTAGAAGAAAACAAATGTAGATACTTGGACTTTATGTCATCTGTCGTTTCCCACGTAGATTCTTCCAGCTTATGGTTTGGACATAGATCCTTAACCAAAGCCACATCCTTGGTCCACAACCGATGAACTTTCTTATCCAATATCTTAATTGATACCTCTTTATAAGATAGAGAATCCGAAATATCCAACCATTTAAAAGAAACAACTAAATAATGATCACCAACGCACTTCGTCAACATGGAAACATGAAAGACCGGATAAATCAAACCCAACTCACAGGTAACTCCAACTCATAAGAAACTTTGCCAGTCTATTCAAAATCCTATAAGGGACAATAAATAGAGGACTGAGTTTTCCTTTTTTGCTAAACCATAATACTTTCTTTTTAGGAGATACCTTTATGAATACCCTATCTCCAACTTCAAACTCCAAGTCTCCAAGCCTAATATCCACGTAGGACTTTTGGCAATTTTGAGCAACCTTCAGCCTATCGTGAGTCATCTTTACCTTCTCCATAGCTTGATAGACCAAATTGAGACCAAACATATCCGCCTCAACAAGCTCAAACCATCCAATAGGAGATCTACACCTTCTACCATACAACGCCTCAAAATGAGCCATATCAATTACAATACCCTATATTATTTCTACTTTAATTTATCTTAAAAGAGGTACATTGTGGGCTTAAGACCTGAAATTTTAGGTAAGTGTTGGAGACATAGTCTCATTTTTGGCCTCTAAACTTTGAAGATTTTATTTTCAACCTTTCCAACCTTAGAACATCGATTTCCAATTTGCTTCATGATCAGGGTAGTCTATAGTACCTTTGGGTAAGTTTTGAAATTTTTGAAGAAGGATTGGCCTATGTTTTTGTGGCCAAAATAGAACCTCAACGCGATATGGAGGTATCGCATCAGTAACTACGTTGATGGGGTCAAGGTAATACATCACTAATCTCTTTGATATAAGCAATGTGATGCATTACTGATCGCTTTGATGCCCAATTTTTGTACGTTAAATAATGGATTATGAGGGCATTTGGGTCATTTACCCTCACCAAATCCACCTAAAAGACATAATTTTATCCCTAAAAAGCCAAGTTACCTTATTATTTATCTTTTCTCATCTCTAATAACAAAACCCTAGATTTAAGTATCAAGAATAAATTTATAACTCCAATTCCAAGAGAGCTTAAAATTCAAAGTTTTGGGTTTCAAAACTTCAAGAAAAGCTTCAAGAACACCATTATAGAGTTGAGATTCAATATTTTATGTTCCCTTCATCAACAAGGCATGTGGGCTATTTCAACAAGGATAATCCTTTTATTCTTGTGCCCAAAATTTGATTTAAATTTGATTTTTGTATGAAATTACATGAATTTCAGTTTGGGTTTTATACTCATTTATCACCAATTGAAGATTATGAGATTTCAAGTATTATTGATATTGAGTTGCAAGTTTTCTGTAGTATTTTTATGTGTATTGCAGAAATTTTTAGATTTTTAATTGAATTACCAGTATTTACATCATTAAGTAAGAATATTATGATGTTTTGACATGAATTTCAATTATGGGTTATTAGACTCTAGTTTGTATGTTGATATTTCAAGAATGACTATGTTTTAAGTATCCCATGACTAGTTATTTTCATATTTTATAGAGATTTGATCTTAGCTTTGAGATGGAATCCACTTTACAGTTCAGTTACAAAACAGATTAATAGATATATAATTTGTTTTTGTTATAAACTTTTATGCTAGTTTTAAAGTGGATTTCTAATAAGATGATCGTACAGATTAAAGGGAATAGTATTTAGAACCGAGTTGGGTGTGTTTACATGCCTTAAAACTATGAGTTAATGTAGGTACAAACTATCAGATTATTTCTATTTCTATATGGATTATAGATACAAATATAATCACTAAGCTTAGGTTATAATCCTTGGTAAGAGTATGACACCTCTCCCCAATGTGATGACACCTCTCCCCAATGTGAGGTTTTACCCTTAGGAGAACTAGACGTTGGATATTATGATAAGATCACATAGTGTATGTCGGTTAGAAGAATCTCCCGGTCTGTAAAGACTTCCAAAATAGTTTTAGCAGTATTTGCCTACAGTATATAAAAAAGAGTAAAGAATAATAGAAAATATTTTAGAATTTAAGTATAAAGGCTTACGATTTTATGAAGATCTTGTTTTGCATAAGTCATTAGCTATGAGATTTTAGCTTTTATTTTACAGATACAAAGGTGAGTCCTTTTTCACTTAGCCTGGATGATTTGAAAATAGACTTAACTTCAATTCTACTTAGTTCACAGTAGAAAGAGTAAAAGTACAACCTTTAGAACTAAGTGTTATGACTCAAAATATTTATATAGTATTTTTTATCATTCATGATTTATGATTTTTATCTTTCAATTATTCCAGCCAATGTGAGACATTAATACTTAGCATGCATTATTTTATAATTTTATATGAACATTGAGATGTTGTTTTACTTATGTAGTCACCCACATATGCTCAGTATATTCCAAAAGTAATGATCCACATATATTTCTATGTTCTACATGGTCACATAATGTAGTTTTAGGTGCTCAATTCTAATAGTGTGATTGACCGTGAGCATCTCTATTTACATCTTAACAGTGGTGAGTTCTCATAGTTCGAGGACCCAGTTGTTCAGATTTTCAGCTTTTCAGACTAGTTTATTTAGTTATGTCAGATAGTTCAAGTCATATAGGGGCCTATACTAGATATTCGCGAGTAGTAGTAGTATAGGCTTGTCTGACTATTTAAAACACTATAGTTTTTCAGTGTTAGTATTTCAGATTTCTCTTGGTTAAGTATATTCAGACATTTCATATAGTTAAACTCAATTAAGTTTAAATAATATTTTAGTTTTTTAGTGTTCTGTATGCTTATATTACCTTTGTTTGAGTCATCCATATTAATACCAGGCTTACAGGGTTATATCGGGCTACTTGTAGTTTAGAGCATCGTGTAGCTTCCCGAGACTTATTTTTGAGGCATTAAAAACTTGGTATTAGAGCCTAAGGTTATAAGAGTCCTAGGGAGTCATCTAAGCCACATTACGTAGAGTCTTGATCATGGGTGTGAAGCGCAACACATTTATGAGCAAGAGACTACGGGATATTTTTAGGAAATCATCTTTTTCTTTCATGATATATAATGCATATAGTGTTTCTATTTTATTTTAAATTATGATATTTCATGATATTTGTTGCAATCCTCTTCGTCGAGCTAATGCCCACAAAATGATAACCAGCCTCCCAGGGTACTGACCTTCTGAATGAGAATGTATCCCATGCTGAATTTTGGTCTGCCTTTTAGGTGTTGGCCCAAGCTATGACTACCAATGTTTACGGAAATCATCATGCGGCAGCCCTACTTCAATAGAATGGTGATTTAGCAGAAGCTAGAATTTGTGATTTTATAAGAATGAATTCACCAGAGTTTTTAGGGTCAAAAATAGGTGAGGACCTACTACTTTACTTAGATTAGGTGAGGAAGATCACCCAAATCGTGTATGTTACTAAAGAAGAGAGTGTAGATATGGCCTTCTACAGGCTGAATGATGTAGCATATGATTGGGTAGTTATGTTGAAGAATGGTAGTGGTGAGAATACAACTCTTAAAAGTTTGCAGGTGTTTTAGGATGAGTTTCTAGATAGGTTCTTTCCGCATAAAATAAGAGAGGCTAACATAGAGTAGTTCATGAACCTGAGGAATGGCTCAATGATAGTAAATGAGTACTGGCTCAAGTTCAAGTAGTTGTCTAAGTATGCCCCTGATACGATAGCGGACCCTAGAGTTAGTATGAATAAGTTTGTTACTAGAGTATCTAGTTTGATAGTCAAGCAATATAGGACTGCCATGCTTATTGGGGATATAAATCTTTCTAGGCTGATGGTTTAGGCATAGCAGATGGAGGCAGAAAAGTGAAAAGGGGGAGAAAGAGGAAATTAAAAAGATAGAACCGGGTAGTTTGATTATGGTTAGACCAAATTTGTAGGGATAAGTCATTCGTAGCTTCAGAGTCGTTCATCTATGCCAGCACCATCTTCATCTAGTGCTCTTGCCCCTGGGGCTAGGCAGGAGCAGTGGGGTAGGACTTCTATATCTAAATCTCAGAATAGTATGAGTGGTGAACCTTGTTATCCTTCTTGTGCTAAGTATGGTAAGAATTATCCTGGTGAGTGCTTTTGGGGGCAAAAAGGCTATTGTGGTTGTGGTAAGATGGGTCATAGAATTAAAGAGTGCCTTCATGCTATGCAGGGAAACAAAGATTCTCATCCCCAGACTCAGGGTACTAGTGCACCAGCTCCTCTAGGCCACCCAATACCTCCTCAAGGTACATCATCTAGTACAAGTGATAGTCAACACCAAAATTGGTTTTATGCTTTACCATCCCATCAGGAGCAGGAAAGTTTACCAGATATTGTTACTGGTATGCTTCGTGTCTTCCATCTTGATGGTTATGTGCTATTCGACCCTGGTTTGAAATTCTCCTATGGGACTCCACTAGTTGTAGTAAATTTTGAAATAAGTCCTGAAAAGATCCATGAGCCCTTATTAGTTTCTACCCCAGTGCGTGAGTCAGTTTTTGCCAAGTAGATCTATAGAAAATGTCCTATCACTATCTTTCATAATATTATGTTAGCAGACTTAACAGAGTTACATATGGTCGACTTTGACCTTATTGTTGGTATGGATTGGCTCCATTCCTACTATGCATCTATCTATTGTCGCACCCGAGTGGTGCAGTTTCAGTTTCCGAATGAGCTAGTTTTTGGGTGATAAGGTAATTCAGTGTCTCTCAAGAGTCATTTCATATCCTATCTTAAAGACAGAAAGTTGATCTCAAAGGGGTGCCTCTATCATCTATTTTGAGTCAAAGAAACTAGGTTTGAAGCTCTAACAATTTAGTAGTCCGTGTAGTCAATGAGTTTCCTAAAGTTTTTACCAAAGATTCATTAGGGGTACCTCCCAATAGGGAATAAACTTTTGTATTGGCCTTCTCCTAGATAATCTTCCCATCTCTATTCCTTCATATCGTATGGCTCTAACTGAGCTTAAAGAATAAAAAGAGCCATTTAAAGACCTCATAGATAAAGGTTTCATAGGGCCTAGTGTCTCTCCATAGGGCACTCCCATCCTATTCGTGTGAAAGAAAGATAGTTCTTTGCGAATATACATTGACTATCGTCAACTGAATAAAGTCACAGTTAAAAACAAGTATCCTCTTCCTAGAATTGATGATTTATTTGATCAAATCCAAGGTGCACGTTATTTCTCCAAGATAGACCTTAGATCCAGCTATTATCAACTTAGAGTAAGGGAATGTGATATCCCAAAGATAGCTTCCAAAACTCGTTATGGTCATTTTGAGTTTATAGTCATGTCCTTCGGGCTAACAAATGCCCCAGTAGCTTTGATGGACTTGATAAACCATGTGTTCAAACAGTACCTAGACATGTTTGTCATAGTTTTTATCGATTATATCTTTTTCTATTCCCGTACTGAGGATGATCATGGAAATAATCTTAGAATTGTGTTGCAAACTCTTACAGATCACCGATTGTTCGCCAAATTCAACAAATATGAATTTTTGCTAAGGTCTGTAGCTTTCCTCGGACATATTATTTCCAATGAGTGCATTAGAGTTGATCCCCAAAAAACAAAAGCAATAAGAAATTGTCCTAGACCTATCTCTCCACCGAACATTAAAAGTTTCTTGGGTTTAGCTGGCTACTATAGGCATTTCATTGGATGTTTTTCCTCCATTACATCCCTTGTGTTTAGGTTAACTCAGAAGAAAGTTTTGTTCCAGTGGTCAGATTCTTGTGAGAAGAGTTTATAGGAGTTAAAGACTCGACTCAGTTCAGCTACCATTTTAACACTACTTGATTGTACAAATGGGTTTGTCATGTATTTTGATGCTTCTTGAGTTACTCTGGGCTGTGTTCTTTTGTAAAGAGGCAAATTTATAGCCTATGCCTCAGATAGCTTAAGCCTCATGAAAAGAATTACCCTACCCATGACCTTGAGTTAGCTCTTGTTGTATTCACATTGAAAATTTGGAGGCACTATCTTTTTGGGGTGCATGTTGATGTGTTTATAGACCATAAAAGCTTGCAGTATGTGTTCACTCAGAGAGAGTTAAATCTTCATCCGAGAAGGTGGTTAGAATTTTTGAAAGATTATGATATGAGTGTGTTTTATCATCCAGTCAAGGCCAATGTAGTGGCAGACACCCTTAGTAGATTGTCTATGGGCAGTGTTTCTCATGTGGAGAAAGATAAAAAAAACTAGTTCAGGTAGTTCACCGATTAGCTAAATTGTGTATAAGGTTGGTTGACTCATCTAAAGGGAATGTTTTAGTTCAGAGTAGTTTAGAATCTTCTCTAGTTTCTATAGTGAAAGAGAAGCAGGATAGGGATTCGAGTTTGGTCAAACTCAAAGGGTCAGTTAAAGACCAAAAGATAGAGGTATTCTCCCAAGGGGGAGATGGTGTGTTGAGATACCATAGTAGATTGTATGTGCCACGTGTTGATGATTTGAGGCAGAGAATTATGGCAGAAGTGCATGGTGTGTCTTACTCCATCCATCTGGGAGCCACCAAGATGTACCACAATCTGCAGAAAATCTATTGGTGGAGCGGTATGAAGAAAGATATCGAAGAATTTGTAGCCAAGTGAGCAACTTGTCAATAGGTTAAGGCAGAAAACCAAAGACCTACCGGTATATTGCAGGAGTTTGGTATTCCCACTTGGAAGTGGGAAGGGGTGTATATGGACTTTGTGACTGGATTACCCCATTCGTGTTGACAACATGATTTGATTTGGGTTATAATGGATAGATTTACCTAATCATATCACTTCTTGTCCATTCATATGTCCTACACAGCTGAAGTTTACTCTAGACTGTATATCAAAGGGTTGGTCATATTGCACGGAATTCCTTTGTCCATTATATCATATAGGAGTACTCAGTTTATCTCTCAGTTTTGAAAAGCCTTTCAGAAGGGTCTTGGTACCCAAGTTCATCTAAGTTCAGCTTGTCACCCGCAGATAGATGGCCAAGCAAAGAGTACCATTCAGACTTTTGAGGATATGTTGAGGGCATGTGTACTTGACTTCAAAGGTAGTTGGTATGACTATTTGCCGTTGATTGAGTTTTCCTATAACCGTAGTTACCATTCTAGAATTCATATGGTCCCATTTGAAGCTCTTTATAGGCGAACAAGGAGGTCACCAGTCGATTGGTTTGAAGTGGGTGAGGCTACTTTAATTGGACTAGATATGGTGTTTGAAGCCATTAAGAAACTTCAGTAGATTTGAAAGAGATTGAATGTAGACCAGAGTCATCATAAATCTTATGCAAATGTGAGAAGGAGGGATCTTGATTTTAAGGTTGATGATCTTGTTTATTTGAAAGTTTTACCCATGAGGGGGTGAAAAGATTTGGAAAAAAGGGGAAGCTTAGTCCCCGGTAGGTAGGTCCCTATAGAATTTTGAGTCGTTTGGGGAAGGTAGCATATGAGCTTGAGCTATCCATAGACTTGTCATTTGTTCATCCAGTCTTCTATGTATCCTTATTGCAGAAGTGCATGGATGATTCAGATGTTGTAGTCCCTCTAGAAAGCATATATATTCAGAATAGCCTCTTATACGAAGAGTTGCTGGTAGAGATTCTTCATCGCCAAATCTGTAGGCAAAGGAATAACCACGTTTCCTTGGTCAAAGTTCTATGGCGAAATCAGTCTGTTGAAGGTTCCACTTGGGAAGCAGAAGCAGACATAAAAACCAAGTACCCTCACCTCTTCTCCATAAACTCAGATTCAGCCAAAGGTAATAATTTTCCTTAATTCAGTTCATTTCTAGTCTCAGTTTCAGCCATATGATTATCTTTATGTCAATTTATGCACTCACAATAGCTCGACATATTTTAGATTCAGTCATACAATTTTGGTTTCAGTTGTGCATTCCACTATATAGTATAGTCTCAGTTCTCCAGTATATTCAGTTTATCTAGTCTCATTTGAGGACGAATGTTCTCAAGGGGGACATAATATAATACCCCGTGTTGTCCTAGTTCAATTCATCTCAAAAGAGTCATATTAGGGTCTTATGACCTAAAATTTTAGCCAAGTGTTGGAGACATAGCATCATTTTTGGCCTCTAAACTTTGATGATTTTATTCCCAACTTTTTTGATCTTGGAACGTCAATTTGTAAGTTGTTTCATGATCAGGGTAGTCAATAGTACATTCGGGGTGATTTTCAGAATTTTAGGAGAAGGATTGGGCCATGTTTGGTTGGCCAAAACAAAACATCAACACGATGTCAAGGCGTCGCGTCAGTAACCGCATTGATGGGGTCAAAATGCTGCGTCACAAATTGCATAGGTATGAGCGACATGAAGCATCACTGATCGCATCGATGCCCAATTTTTTTGCATTAAATGATGAATTATGGGGGCATTTGGGTTATTTCCCTCTCCTAAATCCGTCCAAAACAAATAATTTTAGCACTAATAGCCAGGTTACCTCATTATTCATCCTTTTCATCTGTAATAACAAAAACCTAGCTCTAAGAATCAAGAACAAATTTCATAACTCCTACTCCAAGAAAGCTTAGAATTCAATGTTCCGGGTTCAAAAACTTCAAGAAGAAGCTTCAACAATACCATTAAAGAGTAAGCGTTCAAGCTTTTATATTTACTTCATCAGCAAGGTATGTGAGTTTTTTCAACAAGGATAATCCTTTCATCCTTGTGCCCAAAATTTGATTTAAAGTTTATTTTTATACGAAATTACATGAATTTTAGTTTTGTGTTATATGTATTTATCACCAATTGAAAATTATGAGATTTCAAGTATTGTTGATGTTGAATTGCATGTTTTCTTTAGTATTTTTATGCTTATTTTTGAAATTTCCAGATTTTGAATTGAATTACCAATATTTACATCATTAAGCATAAATATTATGATATTTTGACTTGAATTTGAAGTATGGGTTACTAGGCCCTCGTTTGTATGTTGATATTTCAAGAATGACTATGTTTAAGTATCCCATGAATAGTTAATTTCAGATTTTAATAGAGACTTGATCTTTTGATCTTACCTTTGAGATGGAATCCACTTTACAGTTCAGTTACAGAATAGATTAACAGATAAACAATTGGTTTTCATTATAAACCTTTATACTAGTTTTAAAGTGGATTTCCAATAGAATGAGCATACAAATTAAAGGGAGTAGTATTCATCACTAGGTTGAGTATGTTTACATGCCCCAGAACTACGAGCCAAAGTAGGTACAAATTATTCGAATATTCCTATTTCTATATGGATGATAGCTACAGATATGATCACTTAAATTAGGTTATACTCCTTGACAAGAGTATGACACCTCTCTTGAATGTGAGATTTTTCCCTTAGGGGAACTAGACATTGGACTCTATGATTAGCTCACATAGTATATGTCGATTAGAAGAACCTCCCTATCAGTAAAGACTTTCAGAATAGTTTTAAAAGTATTTCCCTATAGTCTATAGAAAAGAGTAAAGAATAAGAAAAAAACTTTTAGAAACTAACTGTAAAGGCTCACGATTTTATGCAGATATTGTTTTACATAAGTCATTAGCTATGAGATTCTAGCATCCTTTTTCACTTAGCTTGCATGATTTAAAAACAAACTTAACTTTAATTATACTTAGTCCACTAGCAGAAGGAGTAAAAGTACAGAAGGAGTAAAAGTACAAATTTTAGAACTATGTATTATGACTCAAAAGATTTAGACAGTATGTTTAATCATTCATGATTCATGATTTTAAACTTTCAATTACTCCAACCAATGTGAGTCACTTGGCATGCATTATTTTACATGTTTATATGAACATTGAGATATTGTTTTACTTATGCATTCACCCCCATATGCTCATTACATTCCAAAAGTACTGATCCACATATAGGCTATGTGCTACATTATCTCATAATGTAGGTTCAGGTGCTCAATTCCAGCAACATTATTGACCATGAGCATCTCTATCTGCATCCTGACAGTAGCAATTCCTTATAGTTTGGGGACCAGTTGTTCATATTTCCATCTTTTCAGACTAGTTTATTCAATTATGTCAGATAGTTCGAGTGAGTTATGGGCCTGTCCCAGCGACTCTCGAATAGTAGTAGTAGAGGCTTGTCCGACTTTTAGATACATTGCAGCTTTTTAGTGTTAGTATTTTAGATTTCTCTTGGTTAAGTATGTTCAATATTTCATACAGTTAAACTCAGTTAAGTTCAGACAATATTTAAGTATTTTAGTGTTCCACATGCTTATATTACCTTTGTTTGAGTCATCAGAATGATTAGCAGGATTTTAGGGTTCGCTCGTGACTACTTGTAGTACGAAGCACCGTGTAGCGTCCCGAGACCCATTTTTGAGGCGTTACACGAATACTAAAATGATAGGCAGTTTTGTAAGAAAACTCCACCGAAGGTAGATGCTCAATCCAACTGCCACTATAATCAATCACAGATGCCTGAAGCATATCCACCAATGTTTGAATAGTTCTCTCCACTTGTCCATCCGACTGCTGATGGAATGTAGTACTCAGACTAACCTTAGTCCCCAATCACTTCTGAAAAGATTGCCAAAAATGAGATTAGACTGCGTACCACAATTAGAAATAATTGAAACAGGCACCCTGTGCAGCTTCACAATCTCTTAAAGATACAAATTTGCATAATCCTCCACCATAATGGTAGTCTTTACCGATAAAAAGTGACCAGACTTGATCAACCTATCCACGATGACCCAAATCAAATCAAAATAATTCTAAGACTGAGGAAGACCGATAAAAAAATCCATATTGATCATCTCCCGCTTCCATTCAGAAAACTCTATTTCTTGATACAATCCACCAGGCCTCATGTGCTTAACCTTAACCTATTAACACACCATGCACTTGGCCATGAAGTCAACCACATCTTTTCTCATACCATTCCACCAATATATTTGTTTAAGATCATGATACATCTTTGTTGATCCAGGATGGATAACATAGTGCAACTCATGTACCTCAGCCAAAACCCTTTGTCGCAACTCGTTGACATTTAGAACACACAACCTCCCTTGGTACCACACAGTAGCATCACTACTAATCTCGAACACCACTACCTTTTGTTCTCCAACATCACTTCTAATTTTCATCAAGATCAGATCTAACACTTGCTTCTCCTTAATCTCTGAACCAAGAGATGATCAAACCACTTTTTTCACCATCACACCACAATCTTTGGAGTCCAAGAGAAGAACTCAAAAATTTTCCAAACGGTGAACATCCTTCACCAATTCTCACATTCCTCTCTCCATATAAGCCAAACTTCCCATATACAGCCTGTTAAGATCATCGACAACCATGTTAGCCTTACCTGGGTGGTAGTGAAGACTTATATCGTAGTTCTTAAGAAGATAAAGCCATCTTCTTTGCCTGAGATTAAGCTTCTTTTGCGTGAATACATACTGAAGACTCTTATGATAAAAAAAGATATACATGTGAACACCATAAAGATAATGCCGCCGCATTTTCAAAGCAAACACAACCGCTAACAACTCTAAATCATAAGTAGGATATTTCTTCTCACACACCTTCAACTGCCTAGAAGTATAGACAATTACCTTCCCATGCTACATTAAAACACAACCAAGCCCTACCTAAGATGCATCAATATAAACCACAAACCCATCATTGCCTTCCAGCAAATTCCAAATCAAAGACGACATTAACCTAGCCTTTAATTTCTCAACCCCCCCTCCCCCACACAAGCATCTAACCAAGAAAACTTAACCTTCTTCTGAGTGAACTTAGTCAAAGGAGAAGCTATCGACAAGAAGATTTCCACAAACTGCCTATAATACTGGCTAAACCCATGAAGATGCAAGCATTGGATGGGGTCGTGGACCTAGGCCACCCCTTTATCCCAGCAACCTTTTAAAGATCAACCATTATCCCTTCACTAGAAATAATGTAACCCAAGAAAGCCACAATATTCAACCAAAACTCACACTTAGGGAACTTGACAAATAAATGTTATTCCTTTAAGGTCCATAATACCACATGGAGGTAATTAGCATAATCCACGTCACTCCTCAAATACACCAGAATGTCATTAATAAAAATAATAAAAAAGAGATCCAAATACTGCCTAAACACCCTGTTCATCAAATCCACAAATACCACTAGAGTGTTTGTCAATCCAAATGACATCACCAAGAACTCAAACTATCCATATCAAGTACGAAAAGCCATCTTAGGGATATCTAACTCCCTAATATTAAGATGATGGTACCTAGACCAGAGATCTATCTTGAAAAGAACTTGGCACCCTGCAACTGATCAAATAGATCATCTATCCTTTGGAGAACATAATTGTTCTTGATCATTACCTTGTTCAACTTCCTGTAGTCAATGCACATTCGAATAGAACCATCCTTCTTGCATATGAAAAACACTGTTCCACCCCATAGAGAAACACTAGGACAAATAAAACCCTTATCTAGAGGATCATTAATTTGCTCATTGAGTTTTCTTAACTCAACTGAAGCCATTCTATACAAAGAATAAGATATTGTACGAGTGTTTCAAAGAAAATTTTCAATACCAAACTCTATTTTTCTATTCGGAGAAACACCAGGAAGATCATCCAGAAAGACCTCTGGAAACTCATTGACTACTGGAACTGACTTCAAAGAAGGACCTTCCGAGTCAGAACCTTTAACCCAGGAAAAGTGTTAAATACACCCTTTAGAGATTAACCTTCAAACTCTAAGATAAGAAATAAATCTTCCACTAGGAGCTAAAGAGCAACCCTCTCATTTTATTTCTGAGTCGCTATGGAACATAAAGATGACCTTACAAATCTGACAGTCTAAAGATGAATAACAAGAATGCAACAAATTCATACCCAAAGTTACATCAAAATCCACCATTCCCAACTCAAATAGATTTACCAAGGTCTTCCTGTCACCAACAGATACCACACACCCTCTATAGACCTATTTAGTAATGACCGAGTCTCCTATCCTAGTAGAAATCTAAAAAAGAATCAGAAATAATTTTTGAATCAAAACCAAAAGACAAAACTATATTAGGAGTCACATAGGAAAGAGAGGAGCTTGGATCAAGTAAATAATAGAGGTTACGGGAGAAAAGTTGTAACATACCAGTAAAAACATCAGGTGATGCCTTAGATTCCTATTGGGATTCCAAACCATACAATTTGTTCTGACCAACACTAGAACCAGGAGCAGTAACAAAAGTACATGCCACACCACCAGGTGTAGGTGCAGAAGATAAAGCCACCAAAATCTTATTCGACCTTATAGCAATCTTATTAGTCGAAAAATCCTTGAGCCGATGGCCTACCTGACAAAACTTAAAATAGTTATATCTACCTTTTGTAAAGAATACCCGATGACAAACAAACATCAAACCAAAAAAGAGGACATGAACCTGAGCTTGAGAATTATTACCATCTTGGTGACGCCTTTCAGCCGACTACTATAGATAAGGAGCACTGGTCGAAGAGAAGGAACCAGAACTCCCCCACTTTTTTTTCCATCTAACACCATCTCTACCACTCTGTCTTTCATACCGCCCTGACTAGAAAACCTACCCCACTTTTCCTGCCTATCCCTAAATTTTGCTGGCTTTATCTTTTTATCCTCAACCTAATTCATATGAACTGTCAATCTAGAGATGTCTATATCCCTAATGAGAAAAGAAGTCTTGCTATCTAAAATTAAATCTCTATTCAACTAGGAAGCAAACATTCTCATTCTCGACCTCATATAAACTACAAAATTAGGAGCATGCCTTGATAACTAATGAAACTTCAAGGTGTATTCCCTTACAGACATCCTTACTTACCTGAGGTTTATAAAATCCTCTATCTTAGCATCCCTCAACTCTTTAGGAAAGAAATAATCCATGAACACATATCACCCTTCCTTTTCCATATCACCCTTATCTCTCTCTTACTTCTCATACCACTGATTAGCAATATCTTTGAGCTGATAAGCTGGAAAGCTGACTCCCTCCAAATGAGAAGCCTACATAACCCAAAATATCTTTTCCCGTTCATCCAGGAAGCCCTGTGTGTCTTCCACCACCTTTACACCATTAAAAGTAGGACCCATGATCATAAATTAGCCAACCCTTATGGCCTTAATAGATAAAGTAATAGCCGTCACATACTCATCTTGAGCAGTGACCATCTGAGCAATAACATGAATAGACTAACGAAACTCTACATTTATCATGTTACCGTAAGGGACCTGAGGAACAGCAGGAAGAACATGAGGAACTCTAGCACAATCAGAAATAGAACAATAAAATTAAAGATGTACTTCAGATGTAAGATGTACCTATTTAGCATTACCCCCAGATGAGGCAGAAGGATTTATTTGCATTTCATATCTAGGAGAAATGATCTAAAAGACAAATAACCAAGGATTAGAGAGGATTTCAGAAATGAGAATTTCAAAAAAGTGAAACATTCCTAAATGTCTTGCAGCCTCTCTCTTATGAGTGTGGCATGCTACATACCCCTAAAAGAGACTTTATTCGACACAACTTTGTTGAATTTATAGTTGAACCTGAACCTATAACTCTAATACCAACTTTTCATGACCTGAACCAAGGCCTAGACGTAATAGGCATACCAAGTCCATCCAAGACCAGTGGCTGCCCCTTTAACCCAACCCAACTGCCTTATACAGCCTTAGATTGACTGAATTCCTAATATATAACAAAATAGCATTATTGTTCACCTTAAGACTCTGGGATAGGATCACGACCATTACTGACCCAACAGAGTCTAATCGTACTATACCCAAACATCCATAGCATACCAAACCAATGAGAATATCAAAACATAATATGAGAATCAATCCCAAAATGTAATATG
The DNA here is from genome assembly GCF_002878395.1 of Capsicum annuum. Classification (NCBI taxonomy): domain Eukaryota; kingdom Viridiplantae; phylum Streptophyta; class Magnoliopsida; order Solanales; family Solanaceae; genus Capsicum; species Capsicum annuum. Next base: position 170,392,099 of record NC_061114.1, on the reverse strand, counting down.
ATGGAACAGTGAGAAATTATGTCTGTTGATGACAACCTCCCATCTTATTCCAACATCAAGGCCGACACTAATACCAATCCCCCCAATACCAACCCCCAGATGTACCATAAAGCCTCTATCCAAAAAATATAATTATCCAGTTGGGTCATGCCCTTAACCATGGCAAAACCAATATCCAAAATGAAAACAAAATGTCTAAAAGTATCCATATCATGAAATAAAGCGTTCTGGAAAGATGAAAGCTCACCACTTTAATACAAATGTTATCCCCAAGTTAATCACTATGTGGAAGGAGTTAAACAATTCCTTTCTGGATAGCATGGGTATACAACCGCTAGAAGATGGGTTAGTGAATGATTGTTACTATATATTTTAGGATAAGGATAACGTAATGCCATTTAAATAACCAAGTAAAACCACTCATTATGCATTCAACCATACAAACACACACATATATATATGTATAGAAAAAGGGAATCCGTGTTTAACATACATTTAAAACATTTACTAGGGCTATGTAACCTTGTTATTTGACCACACCCATGGGCCGTATGGGTTCAACTCCCTATACTGAAAGAGTACCTATGCGTGTAGTCACGTGACCAAGAGATACCCTATGGGATGACTAGTACATCCCTCTTATATAAAATGTGACACTTGTACATGGCCATCAAGGACCCCTCGTATCAAAAAAGTTGAGTTTCCAGTTTTGATTTCCCAAAAACCTCTACATCCTAGGGCTCAGTTACACGTCCCACAATTAATGACCAGATTAAAACCATAACCAAACAAATCCAATTGCTATTTATTAACCAAGTCCTTATATTAATGGTATCATCATACCAACCATACTTAGAAGATTTATCCATAGCCAAATAATTTAGGTTAAGGGAACTCTCAAGTGCCCTTTCTGTTTACCATATTAACCTCTTGGGAGACTTCCATGTACTCCACAAGAAAAACCAATAAGACTTTAACCTTTGTAAACCATTTATAGTTTCATACATAAGCTAAAAAAAGGCAAGAGTTCTATTTAACAAAGTTAATGCAATAAATATATTTTTATAAGCATTTTATCAAGGACCATAGGGGTATAATATAACCAAAACCTATTCCAAAGACCATTAAATTATTACCATACAATCAAATTACCCAAAAACCCTATTAATGCATATGAAAGCATAGTTAAACCATAGGAAACCATAACCAAACTATTTACACTAAAACCCTCAATTATTTATGGAAAACTATAACCCATGCAATATTGAAACCGTGAAAACAACCATAAAATCCATGTCTTTTTTGAAATAAAAAGTAGAGAAGAGACATATGCCTTAAACCGTGAAAGATTATGAAAAAAATAACCTAAGAAAGTCCCAAAGTAATCCCCAAGTTGAAACCCTAGCTCTCTTACCCCAAAAGCTCATGAGAAAATTGTTGAATGTTTAGGAATAGGTTTATATGTGTTAATAAATAGAATAATAGAGTAAAAGACCTCCTAAGTGTATTAGAAGTTGTTATGATAATTAGGGTAAGTAGGAAAATATCCAGAATACCCCCACTTAAGTCCCTTAAAAACCCATCATAGGGATACAACTGACTCTCTTACAAGTTGTACACTTCCTTAAGGTTAGTTCCCACCAGTCATACCTAGGACTTGCCCTTGTATAAGACATTGGGTAGTATATCACTCATCCAACCAAGTCGTAACCTCATCATATGACCCGTATCTGATTCGTATCCCTGGTAGAATAAATTACCAAGAGGATCAAACACTGCCTACCGTATGAGTCCTTGATATGACTCCTATTCAAGACTTACGAATTATACCCTTAAGTCATAACCAATACTGTGATCAAAACCATCCTACCAACTAACACTGGTCTACTTACGATACGACCATACCACTAGTACCCCAATATATGACTCGTATACATGAGTCTATTGGGTCTAGACAATGGTTTTCAAGGAAAATTTTTTAAGTCTAAAACCCAGGATATAACATTGAGGGAGTGTTTGAGAAGTGTGGCTATGCTTAAAAGTTAGCAGTTCCATTGACTAAGTCCTAGTGATTCTATCCTAGCTTATGTTTTATAGGCCTATGTTCCATGATATAGAGTGATAGCCATATTAAGATTCCTTACTCAGATATCCTACTCAGATCATGCCCAAGATACTTTGCTCCCTAATGTTATTAGAACTTCTTAGAAAGAGTGTTGAAGAAATACTTCAGTTGAGTGTACAATTTTGGTATAATTCAGTCTGTATAATCAATAATTCAATTTAATAATCAGATAGACAAGTTCCTATGATTTTTTATTTTTTCATCTAGTCTTACTATCTGGAGTTTCATGAATATGGATATTCCATAAGATAAAATATTCACATCCATTCAAATTACAAATTCAACTCAGTTCATGTATCATGCATCATTTTCAAATTCCAGATATTCAACTATGAATCTGTTCATAAGTGTCTCGAGCATTATCTAGGTCTTTCCTTAGTATTTTAGCCAAGTAAGAATCATTTGGGGAATTAGTGATCCTAAGAGGGAGATATTATAATACTTTGAGTTTTCATATCCTAAACCTTTTATCTTTTCTTCATAAAACCAAATTTATCCTTAGGTAATGGTTACTCATAAGTTAGCTCTCTTGAATCCATATAAGCCTTATAACCATTCTTATGCTATTGCATATTTTCATGAAATCAGTTCAGTTCATGTATCATGCTCAGACTCAATTATGTACTCATGTTCTAAGTCATGCACATTACCTTAGTATAATACTCTCAGTCTAACCAATCTTATTCGAGGAAAAATATTCTCAAAAGGGAGATATTATAATACCCCATACTAATATTATCTTAATTTATCTCTTATTTACATGCTTAAGGGGCTTAAGGATTGAATTTTTCACTGTGTTAGGGACTTATCCATTTTCAAGACCGTAAAACTATGAGAATTTTTATTTTGGTCTTCCCGACCCAGAGAAGTTAATTTTTAAGTTAATTCATGTTCAGGGATGTAAGAAGTGTGTCTCAGAGAAGATTTGTAATTTTCGTACAAGGTTTAGGGCATGTTTGGATAACAAAACCAGTGGGTCACCGTGATAGGCCCGCGAGATAGTATTAGTCCTGATCATATGTTGACCATGTCGTAGTGGAGTGTTGTGTCTAGTTCTTGATTTATAATTCAATAAATGTGTAATGATATTTATCCTAGTGTGTGAAATCCTTATGAGGTGAATTTTTTTTTTATAGAAATCACTAAGAACAAAGTTGAGCTAAGAACCTTTGATTCGACCAAATTTTTGTATTCGATTCTACAAGGATAAACTTTGAACGTGTATAAATTTTTACATGCATGGAATTTTAAGAGAAAGACCCACCAAATTGTAGAAAATTGAATTATCTTTCCAATGATACCAATTTTTTCTTTATTATGATACTAGAGCGGAAAGTGATGATTAATTTGTCAGAACCAGTATGCTACTGCGATAAGACCGTGTCGTGGTGACATAGTTGCATCCAATTTTTTTGATTTAAATAATTGAAGGGCAATTAGGTGTTTTATACCCTCAATCCATTCATCCATAAAACAACTTGAGCATCAGTTAGGGCATAATTTTGCCCTTTTTCTCCAATTTTCTCTCAAGAAAATCCACTCCTTTCCCCAAGAACAAATTCAATTCCTTTTTTCCCAAGGTATCAATAATCTAAGTTTCCCATGCTCATAAACCTTTAATAAAGCATCAAGAATTTTGTTTTTCTCTCAAGTTAAAATCTTAAGGTATGCGGGGTGTTTATTTATGGGTCCCTTCCACCGATGGATCCCAAAACCCCTTTTTCCTCAATTAAAGAATGAACTTTCTATCATTATGGTATTTTATATGTTCAAGAAAGATTGAATTTCATGTTTCATGGTGATTTCAATTCAATTAAACAAATGTATGATTCCATGCAAGATTTAATTTCCTCATGTTATGAATTTTAGTTTTCCATGTCTTATTCAAGTAAATTTCATGATTTATTGAATGCTCATTTTAAGAATATGCTCATGTGAAAGTTCATGCTTTTCACATGTTTGGTGAAATGCTCATGTCTTAAGTTGAACCATGATTCAATATTACAATCTTAAGGTTAAATATCATGTTTTATAATCATTTAGTGCTGGTGGGTTATTAACACTCAATACCTACATGTTTTACATGATTTACATGTTTTCAAGTATGATTTAGTTAAATAATGATTATTCCTATTTATTCAGTTATTATGATCATAATGAGCACTATCAATCAAGAAATCATGTTAAGTTAAACTAAGTCTAGTTTTAGTTCTAGTGTCATTTAGTTGGGAGTAGGATTTAGCACCGAGCAAACCCAGGAATGGAGGCTCAATTGCTAGTAGAGGGTGTGACCAGTAGTAGCTATCCCCAAGTTATAGAACTATGTAACTAATGTAGGTTAGAGATATGTACCTTCCAGTTAATGGACAAGGTTTCTACCTGCCAATTGAGGATAACACATATCTCATTAGATCACCTATCAGTTAAGGGTGACTCACTAGTTATTTGGGACACCAGTTTAGTGGATCCACATTGTCAGCGTTAGTACCTGAGGCACAATACTAACACCCTTCTAATTGGGGTTATAGGTTGCACCCTTATTAGCTCAGATTGGGGCATATCGATTAGATGATACCTCACATAGTCTGAGTATAGTATTAAGTGTATTTTTAGTTCAGGTTTACTTGACCAAGTGTGCAGATTCTCCATTATTTAGTTATTAGATTTCTGTCTTATAGTTTAAAGATTATTTCAAAAACTTGTATATGCTTGGTCTTGCATTCACAGATGTTATAGTTTTCATACATTCACATTCAGTTATCTTATGCTATTCAGTTAGTCCTTATCTCATATGCACAGTACCCCACGGTTTCAGTCCACTTATTCAACCTATGTATTGTTTAGTTTTACATGATCAGTATTCATATATCTGCTACTCAGCATACCAATGTTAGTTATACCTTACTAAAATTTTAGTTGTTCAGCCACACAAACATCAGTTATTCATCTAATCAGATCTACTGAATACATGTTATGTTGGTTTTATATGTTTACTCATTCATGCTCAATATATTTGTATATTCAGATCCTTGAGTTAAGTTAGTTTCCCCTACATAGTTTTAGACCCAGTATTCATACGTCATCTTCAGTACAACTTTTAAAGCATATTCAACCTTACAAAATAATTGCGTACAACATGTATGTTTCTACCGCCCCTAGCTTACAAAATTATTTTCAACTCATGATCTATAAATTTTCTATGATTTACAGTTTTCACGTATAATCATGTTTCAAATGTATATTAACACAAATAATTTAAATCCTCTATTTTACATTATATTTGAAATATTTCCATCATTTAGTGCATGTGCCTTTATACTTAGTACATTCCAACGTACTTACCACACATATGCATTTGTGGATACATCCTTTATAAAGTAGGTACCATATGTAGCTCTCATACTAGGGTCAGACAGTTTGTAGCTTTCATCTTGTAGTTGATGAGTTCTCCTATTTTAAGAACTCTAAACAATTGTGGATTATGTACTTTATTTTTTATTTTCCATACGTATTGATTAGTGGTAGTTGAAGGCTGTCCCAGCTATCTATAGTACGTATAGTAGAGGCTTCATAGATTTAGTCATGCAATTTGAGTTTCCTTCTTCAGGTTTATCATAATGTAAATTGTATCAGCATTAACTTTATTCATACTTTTATGATTATGCTTCTGCTCAGTAAATTAAGTTTTGTAATATATTCTAAATTGAATACTTAAGTAGCATACCAGTTCATGGGTTATCTTGGGATCACTTGTGGTTCCAAGAATCGTGTTACGACTAGGGGTTAGTATCGAGTCATGACAGACAAGGCCACTTAAAAATAGGTTAGCAGATGAATGCTAGCATTAACTCAGCAAAAGGATAAAATAATGCCACTTAATAAAATCAAGTAATCCACCCATATGCATGCAAACCATACATACATACATACATACATATATATAACGAATCAAGTTTAGTATGTATTTGAAACCATTAACCTACGTATGTATAGCTTAACCATCCTTAACTGCCCTGAATGCGGCCCGATGCGTGTAGCTGCACAAATCGGAGATACCATAGGAGTAGGGAATTCTTGAGTACCGTTCGCTCTCTATGATACATATGCATAACGTACTTAGAGGATTCCCGTGTAACTTATATTATCATATATGGTTTCCATGACCAACCCCTCATGTCGACAAATGTGAGTTTCTAGTTTTCATTCGTTGAACTCCACCTTCATGGTTAGCTATTACACCATGTCATTGTTTCCCAATTAAAACCATTTCTACCTAACCAATGCATTATTAAATTTATTATTAACCAAGACTAGTAATAGTAGTATCATCATACCGACTATAACTTGTAAGTATTTTTCTTATCCAAACCTTCTAAGGTAAAAATATTCCTGTGTACCCATTTACCAAGTTAACTTGGAGGAGTCCCATATACCCCGTAAGTGTTCCATTATTACATCTGCTTGGGGGATTCAATTGTACCCGCAAGGATTTTCAATTAACCATAACCATGACCACCAAACCATTTAAACTATTAAGAGTTTAGTTACCAAGTTCAAACCATGCAATAGTTCTGTTAAAAGTCTAATAATATTGTAAAAGTATTATCATAGGCATTTTATCAAACATATTGGGGGATAGTATTTCCAAAACCAATTACCATATGACCATTCTCATGCAACCAATTATCCCAAACAACCATTAAAGCATATAAAATCATAATTAAAATATGGAAAAACCATAACCAAGGATTTATAACCAAAACCCCAACATATATTTGAAAACCCTAAAATCATACATATAATTATTCCATGAATATATTGTATAATACCATTCCTTTAGTTAAAACTAACTATGTGGGAAAACTACATGCCTTAATTAAGAATATAATAGTGAGAAATTACAAACACAACCCCTAAATTAATCCTTAAGATGAAACTCTAGCTTCCTTTGCCCAAGAACTTTAGAGAGAATTAGAGAGTATTTTCTAAGTATTAATGAATAGAATAATTGAAAAAATAACCTTCTAAGTGTGTTAAAAATTATGGGGACTTGTTAGATCAAGTAAGAAAATGTCCAGATTACCTTCACTTAAACTGCTTAAATTTCCAGTCAGGGGGTACGACTAACTATACCAGTCGTACCCCCCAATATGAGTGGTACCCACTACTCTTACCCTAGTCCTCTTCCTTGGACTGAAAACTATCCAAGGTATGACTTACCCAAACCAAATCATACTCAAAGAGTACAACCTGTACCTCTGACATGTACCCCAGCAAAATAGAATCAAAAGAGGATTGAACACCATCCACCATATGAGTCCATGGTATGACTCATTCCTTAGCTGATGGATCATGGGTGATCCACTCGTACTCAAATCCAACTTAATTTTCCAAGTCTAAGATTAAGTAAAGGAATGAACCAAACCCAATAACCCATATCCACCAATATGACTCATACCACCTAAATCGTATCTAATCGAGAATCCAAATTCAACCCACCATCAATCATTGGTCAGTATACGACCAAACAATACCACTCGTACCTAGTGTATGACTCATTTCTCCTAGCTTTAACTTGACCAGAAAAAAAATTCAAGGGATTTTCTAAGGGTCGTAAATCTAGGGTGTTATAATAGCTAAGAATGATTTGAGAACTGTGAAAGAATTTTCTTTATTTCTTAATAGGAATGTCCATGTTACTCTACTAAAATCATCCATAATGGTAAGAAAAAATTCATAACCATCATGAGTTTGTTCTCTATATGATCCCTAAGTGTCACTATGTATCAACTAAAAAATACTTTTTGTTGAGATGTTTCTTGTTGAAAAAGGTAGTTTGGCTTGTCTTTCCATTGGACAAATCACATATGGAGTGTCAAAATCATTTTCTAATAAACATGCTAAAAGATGTTTTCTTTTAAATAAGTCGTCCAGTTATCTCTAACTATATCATGAAAACCATCACATTCTATCCAGAAGTTTAAAATCTTACAATACATGGAAAATTGATCATCAACGTTGCCAAATTAGATAAGCAGGGGACAATGGCCTGAACCAACTAAAGGAAAATGATTCATATTACTATGAGAAAAACTATTACGCCAAGTTGCACGATAGACTATTTTATCTAGTTTTTTTCCTTATTATATTGTTCATCCCTAAATATCCCTCCAAAATATCCATCTCTCAATGTATCTGTAACACTGCCTATTAATTTTTAATTTAATCTTAATTCTGAGGAGATGTATCCATTAATTTGAGACACATTTTTAGAATATATAATTTAAAAACATTTTCGATGAAATACTTTAAGAATTTTCTTGGAATAATCTTTAATACATTTAAGTGTAAGTTCTATTATTTATGTTAAGTATCTTACTTAAGAAAAGGAATGGGTAGTTGGTCATTTTATATGAACTTGGGCAATCCTCTCCTCATAAGCTAGATTTTGAGGTTGATTTAGACCCAATATCCATTCTTTACATGGTATCAAAGTCAGGCCCATCCCAAATATTTATTCACCGATGTCAGGCCCCCATATTAAAATATCCATGCCCCGATTAACAACATTTAGACGTGTGGGGAAGTGTTAAGTATCCCACATAGAAAAAAAGATGTATAGTTGGTCTCTTGATAAGGACTTAGGCAATTTCCCCTCATGAGCTAGCTTTTGAGGTTAAGTGTAATACCCCGATCGTTCCTTAAGCCTAGATCTTTCTCTGAGTTGATAGGGGTGGCTTACAAAGTGATTGATGTTTATATTATATTGTATTTCTCTAATTTATACTTTGTATCATGTAGATAATTGAATAATCTTTCCATCGATACCAATTTTATCAAAATCCGACATCGAACAAGAAAGTTATGGCCATTTTACTAAGCGTTGTCGAAATCACCTAGGTTTGACGGTCGATTTGGTGGACCGTCAAGTCCTTGGCGGACCTTCGATCGTCCCATCAAACCAAGGTAGTGACTCCTTTTTGTAGCCGTCGTGCGATGGCCAAAATGGTGGGCCGCAAATAATTTGACGTACCGTCAAGAGAACCGTCAAGTTAAGGTAAAAGTTCCCATTTCTGACCCCTTAGTGACGAATAATCTGGTGAACCATCAGTTGCTCTGATGGACTATCAGTTCGACCATCACAGACCCCGATTAGAAATTTTCTACTCTTTTTAAAAGGGCATTTTGTTTTTTTTTTTCACTATTTTGATCTTGTGTATATATATATATACAAAGATGAGAAAACCTCATTTTATCTCATTTATATTCTAAGAAATATAAAGAAGCAAGGGTTTCTCTCCAACCCAAAATCCAATCCACTTCTAAGAAAATTAAAGAATCTTCCATAGAGTTTCAGAGTGGTTCAAGAATCAAGCACTCCAGATCAAAGGCTTCAAGAACCCTAATTAAAGGGTGTAAGAAAGAGTAAAAAATAAGTCTCTTCATCTTAAATTCCTAATCCAAGGTATGTGAGGTTTGAACAAGAACACTCCTTTCTTTCTTGTGCCCAAATATTTAATTTTCATTATTTATTTCCATGAAATTTCAAAGTGAGTTACACCCAAATTACTTTATTAATGATTTTACGAGATTTGAGTTGTTCAAGTTTGATATACATGATTATTTCATCATCTTATTTCTTAAATTGAGAACTTACGCCATGAGTTGTATATTGTTACCATGAATTGATGATTTCTAAGTGATTTAAGATAGGTGTCATGATTTAAGCTTTTTCTATGAGAAGTTTGATTATTGAATATATATATTGATATTTAAGCTTGAGAGACAAGAATGGGCTCTTTGATGTTTTCCTGAAGTTCCAATATTTGATATGATTCAATGAACAAGTACATTTGATGTTGAGAAATATTTGCTTTATGTTTGAGTCTATTTAGGAATCCAAAAGTTGTTTATGATTTGTAAATGAGATATTTATGATTTGGTCTCTATGATAGACCCTTAAGTTGATTAAGGTGGATTTCTTAACGTGTTCTGAGCTTAAGTCTGGGAGTAGTATTTAGAACTGAGCAAGAAATACGATATTTCCACAGAACTACGTGCCACCGTAGGATTAAGATTAAGGGACAAAGGCCAAGACAGTGATCACTAAATTTAAGGTTCTACTCCAATGACAAGGATAGAACAGCTCTCCCCAACGTCCGTAAGATATTGGACTCCATGTAAGCTCAAATGGTTTATGTCGGTTTTAAGAATCTCCCAAGTCTATAATAGTCCAAGTTTCATGAGTAACCGAATCACTCCAAGTATTACTATTGATGATTTAGAAGGAATATATTTCAATTAATTCAAGAAAAGAGAGTCATTACTGTTAACATGCATGATTTTCTTATATAATTATGATTTTTTTTAAAATATTGCATACACCCCCTCATACTCAGTACATTCCCAAGTACTGATTCACATACTTTTCTGTGTTATATAATCCATCATGAAGTAGGTTCCGGTGCTTAGTCTCAGTAGCGACAGTGATCTTTGAGTACCTTCATCGATATTTCTATAGTTGGTGAGTCCTCATGTTTCGAGGACCCACGTCCATGATTTTGTCATATTGGTAGGTGATTGTTTCCTTTCAATTCAGTGCAAATTAGTTGGAGACCTGTCCCAATGGCTCCTCAGTCATATGTAGTAGAGGCTTTGTCAGACTAGAGTACTAGTATGTATAGAACTGTAGTATTTTAATTATACAGGATAGTATTTCTTTGTATTCTAGTATGTTCATGACATGATTATTCTTCCTTATTACAGCGTTATTATTTTCATAATGAGTTATAGAAGTGAAGACAAGATTAGAGGGTCAGCTTGACTTGACAATTGTTCCAGGATGCGTTCTTAGATCAATTCTTTCCCCCTGAGCTAAGGAAAGCAAAGCTAGAAGAATTTATGAACTTGAGATAGGGCTCTATGACATCATAAGTTCAATCAATTATCTAAGTATTCTCCAAGTATGATGGCTGATTCTAAAATTGGTATGAGTATGTTTTTGGCTAGTGTATCTAGTTATGTTGTGAAAGAGTGTAGGTCTGCTATTCTTAATAGGGACATGGACCTTTCTAGATTAATGATACATTCTCAGCATATTGAGGCGGACAAGGTAAAGAAAAGAGAGAAGGTGAGAGGGAATAAAAGAGTTAGATCAGAGCAGTAGGGGCATAGTCAGACTAGATTTTCTAGAGGGACTTGCCCTTAGTTCCATAGCTGTTATTTTATGCCAGCACCCTCATCAGCTAGTGCTCCCATACCCAGACTTAGACAGGAGCAAAGTAATAGGCCTACTGTGTCCAGGTTTCAAGACAATGTGAGTAATAGACCTAACTATCCCTCATGTGCTAAGTATGGTAGGATGTATCTTGAAGAGTGTATAGATGAACAAAGAGGTTGTTTTGGTTATGGCAATTTGGTCCACAAACTCAGAGATTATCCATATGGTAGACAAGAGAGACGTGATGTTCATCCCCAGAGTCAAGCTATTAGTGCTCCAGCCCCTTTAGTTTGTCCTACTCTTCCTCAGGGTGCCTCATCTAGTACTGTCGGTGATCAGCGCCAGGATCACTTTTATGCTATACCACCCAACCAAGAGCAGGAGGATTCACCAGATATTATTACTGGTATGCTCCATGTATTTCATTTTGATGTGTATGTGCTGATCGACCCTAGGTCAAGTCTTTCTTATGTGACTCCGTTAGTGGCTGTAAATTTTGGGTTCAAGGCTGAAAAGATTCTTGAGCCTTTTCTAGTTTCTACCCTAGTAGGTGAACCTGTTGTTACTAAGCAAGTGTATAAGAAGTTTCCTATCACTGTCCTTAATAGAATCATATTTGCAGACTTTATTGAGCTAGACATGGTTAATTTTGACTTTATTCTAGGTATGGATTGGCTTCACTATTTCTATGTGTCTATAGACTATCGTACCCGTGTAGTTAAGTTTTAGTTTCCCAACAAGCCAATTTTTAAGTGGTCCAAAAATTATGTAGCTCCCAAGAGTCATTTTATATCCTACCTTAAAGCTAGGAAATTGATATCTAAGGGTTGTATCTATCATTTAGTTCGACTTAAAGATACTAAGTCGGAGACTTTGACTATTCAGTGTAATAGTTTGTCAATGAGTTTTTTGATGTTTTGCTGGAAGATCTCCCAGGGGTACCTCCCAACACAGAGATAGAATCGATATTGACCTTCTTCCTGATATGCAACCTATTTCTATTCCTTTATATTGTATGGCCCCCATAGAACTTAAGGAGTTGAAAAAACAACTCAGAGATCTTCTAGATAAGGGTTTTATATGGCCCAGTGTGTCTCTATGGGGCTCACCCTTTCTATTAGTGCAAAAGAAAGATAGTTCATTGCGCATGTGCATCGACTATCGTCAGCTCAACAAGGTCACAGTCAAGAACAAGTACCCTCTTCCCTGGATTGATAACCTGTTTGATTAGCTACAAGGTGCCAATTATTTCTCGAAAATAGATTTGAGATCCGGTTACCACCAACTTAAAGTCAGAGAGTGTAATATTCCAAAGACAGCTTTTTGCACCCGTTATGGCCATTTTGAGTTCCTGGTTATGTCCTTCGGACTAACAAATTCCCCATAGCTTTTTTCGACCTCATGAATTAGGTGTTCAGACAATACCTAGATATCTTTGTTATTGTATTCATAGATGACATTCTTATGTACTCTCAAAATAAAAACGACAATGCAGATCATCTCTGAATAGTCTTGCAAACCCTTAGAGATCATCAACTATTTGCCAAATTTAGCAAGTGTGAATTTTGGCTAAGGTCAATTACTTTTTTGGGTCATATTGTTTCTTCTGAAGGTATTTGAGTTGATCCTCAAAAGGTAGAAGCTATGAAAAATTAGCCTAGACCTATCTCTGCATTTGTTATTAGAAGTTTGTTGGGCCTAGCTAGTTACTACCATCATATTGTTTAAGGTTTTTCCTCTATTGCATCTCGTTTGACCCAGTTAACCCAGAAGAAAGTTAAATTCCAGTGGTCAGATTCTTGCGAAGAGAGTTTTCAGGAGTTAAAGACTCGACTCACTTCAGCCCCTGTGTTGACCCTTCCTAATAGTGTAGATGATTTAATGGTGTATTTTGATGCCTCGAGAGTTGGTTTGGGTTGTTTATTGATGCAAAAAGGTAAGGTTATAGCCTATGCCTCCCGACAGTTGAAACTACATGAGAAGAATTATCCGACCCATGATCTTGAATTAGCTTCTGTGGTTTTTGCCTTAAAAATTTGGAGACACTACTTGTACGGTGTTCATGTTGATGTCTTTACAGATCACAACAGTTTACAGTATGTGTTTACTCAGAGAGAATTGAATCTTTGACATAGGCGATGGTTAGAATTGCTAAAGGACTATGATATGAATGTACTGTATCACTCGGGCAAGGCCAATGTAGTGGAAGATGCCCTTAGCAGGTCATCCTTTGGTAGTGTAGCACATGTCGAGAAAGATAGAAAGGAGTTAGATCGTGAAGTACATTGTCTGGCTAGGTTGGGAGTTAGATTGCTTGATTCAGTTGAGGGTAATGTTTGGGTCCAGAGTAGTTTCGAATCTTCTCTAGTTTAAAAAGTAAAGGAGAAGCAAGATATGGATCCTCGTTTGATCGAACTAAAAGAGTCAGTTAAATACCAAAAGGTGGAGGTTTTCTCCCAAGGGGGAGATGGTGTATTGAGATTTCAGAATAGATTGTGTGTGCCTGATGTTGATGATTTAAGGAAAAGGATTATAGCTAAAGCGCATGGTGCGCGATATTCGATTCATCCCGGTGCTACCAAGATGTACCGCGATTTGTGGGAAATCTATTGGTGGAATGGAATGAAGAAGGATATAGCAAAGTCCATAGAGAAGTGTGCAACTTGCCAACAGGTGAAGACAGAGCACCAAAGACCTGGTGGAATGATGCAAGAATTCAGTATTCCTACTTGGAAGTGGGAAGAAGTGAATCTGGATTTCATAACTGATTTACCTCTCTCATCATCATCATGATTCTATTTGGGTCATAGTAGATAGGTTGACTAAGTCCACACATTTCCTGCCAGTACATACATTTTTCACCGGTGAGGACTATGCTAAGCTGTACCTCCGATATTTATTCAGGTTGCATGGAGTTTCGTTGTCTATCATCTTCAATAGAGGTGCTTAATTTACTTTTAAGTTTTAGAGAGCCTTCCAGAAGGGTTTTAGCACCCAAGTTCATCATAGCTCCGCTTTTCATCCGCAGACAAATGGTCAGGCTAGAGGACTATCCAGACTTTGGAGGATATGTTGAGAGAATGTGTTCTTTATTTCAAAGGGAGTTGGAATAAACATTTGCCATTGATTGAATTTACGTATAACAACAGTTTTCATTCTAGCATTGGAATGACTCCATTTGAGGCTTTGTAAAGTCGGAGGTGTAGATCACCCATAGGTTGGTTTGAAGTACATGAGGCTATCGTAATTGGACCTGATGTTGTGTTCAAGGATATGGAGAAAGTTAATTTGATTCGGGAGAGGTTGAAGACATCCCAGAGTCGTCAAAAGTCATATGAAGATGTAGGGAGAAGAGCTCTTAAGTTTGAAGTTGATGATTTGGTGTACTTGAAAATTTTGTCCATGAAAGGGGTAAAGAGATTTAGAAAGAAAGTGAAGCTTAGTCCATGTTATATTGGCCCTTATGGAGTGTTGAATTGTGTTGGGAAAGCCACTTATGTGATTGAGTTACCTGCAGAGTTGTCAGCTATACACTTTGTCTTCAATGTTTCAATGCTCAAAAAGCACATTGGTGACTCCGTTGTTGTTGATCCGTCAGAAAGCTTTGATGTGCAGGATAGCCTTTCTTATGATAAAGTTCCAGTCAAGATCCTAGATTATCAAGTCCGTAGACTAAGGAACAAGGATGTTCCCTTGGTCAAAGTTCTGTGGCGAAATTAATCAGTTGAGGGTGCTACTTGGGAAAATAAAGCAGATATGCGAGCCAAGTACCCCCATCTCTTCTCTGTGAGTTTAAATCAAGTGGAAGGTACTAGTCTTCCTCAATTCAGTTGTGTATTCATCTATATGGTTACTCTCTCTATAATTCATGCATTCTGTGCAGTACCCAAAATTTTAGAGTAAAGTAAGCCCTTTGAGTAGGTCGTTCCAGCTGTGCGTCCTCATTTTTCTCTTATTCTTGACCTATCTGGCTACATTCAAGGATGAATGTTTCCAAGGGGGAGATATTGTAATACCCCGATTGTTCCTTAAGACTAAATATATCTTTTAAGTGGATAGGGGTAGATTCTAAAGTTATTGATGTTTATTGTATTATAGAACATTGAATAAGCTTTCCATCAATAACAATTTCATCAAAATTCGACATCGGACGAGGAAGTTATGGCCTTTTACTGAGCATTGTCAGAATCGCACAGGTTTGACGATCGATCTGGTGGACCATCAAGTCCTTGGCGGACCGTCAATCCTCCCATAAAACCAAGGTAGTGACCCCTTTTTCTATCCATCATGTGACAACAAAAATAGTGGGCCACCAAAAATTTGACAAACCATCAAAAGGACCGTTAAGTCGTGGCAGAATGTCCCATCTCTGACCCCCGAGTGACGGACAATCTGGTGGACCGTCAGTTGCTCTGACGGATCGAAAGTTCGACCGTCACAAACCCCGATCAATAATTTTCAACTCTTTTTGAAGGGCAATTTTAATCTTTTCCACCCATTTTGGTCTTGCATATATATATATATCCAAGGAGATGAGAAAACCTTATTTTCTCTCATTTCTCTTCAAAGAAATATCTAGAAGCTAGGGTTTCTCTCCAACCCAAAATCTAATTTTCTTCCAAGAAAATTCAAGAATCAAGCTCTCCCGATCAAAGGCTTCAACAACCCTAATTCAAGAGTGTAAGAAGGAGTTAAAAACAAGTTTCTTCTTCTTAAATTCCTAATCCAAAGTATGTGGAGTTTGAACAAAAATAGTCCTTTCATTCTTGTGCCCAAAGATTTAGTTTTTATTATTTATTTCCATGAAATTGTAAAGTGGGTTTACAACCAAATTACTTTATTAATGAATTTATGAGATTTGAGTTGTTCAAGTTTGATATACATGATTATTTCATCATCTTATTTCTTAAATTGAGAACTTATACCATGAGTTGTATATTGTTACCATGAATTGATGATTTCTAAGTGATTTAAGATTGGTGTCATGATTTAAGCTTTTTCTATGAGAAGTTTGATTATTGAATATATATGTTGATATTTAAGGTTGAGAGTCAAGAATGGGCTCTTTGATGTTTTCCTGAAGTTCCAATATTTGATATGATTCAATGAGCAAGTATATTTGAGGTTGAGAAAGATTGCTTTAAGATTGAGTTGAGTTAGGAATCCACAAGTTGTTTATTATTTACAAATGAGATATTTATGATTTGGTCTCTATAATAGACCCTTAAGTTGATTAAGGTGGATTTACTAATGTGGTGTTAGCTTAAGTCTAGGAGTAGTATTTAGCACCGAACGGGATATATGGTATTTCCCCAGAACTACGTACCACTTTAGGATTAAGATTAAGGACCAAAGGCTAAGACAATGATTACTAAAGTTAAGGTTCTACTCCGATGGCAAGGATAGAACAGCTCTCCTCAACATGGGCAAGACGTTGGACTCCTGTAAGCTCACATGGTTTATGTCGTTTATAAGAAACTCCCAAGTTTATAATAGTCCAACTTTCATGAGTTACCGAGTCACTCTAAGTCTTGATTTGAAGAGTTTGAGCTAACCATAATGATTTATGAGATTTATAATGCTTGTATTACTATTGATGATTTAGAAGGAATATATTTCAATTAATTCAAGCAAAAAGAGTCATTATTGTTAGCATGCATGATTTTCTTATATATTTATGATTTTTTTTAAATGTTGCATAAACCCCCTCATACTCAGTACATTCCTAAGTACTGATTCACATACTTTTCTATGTTCTATAATCCATCGTGATGTAGGTTTTATTTCTCAGTCTCAACAGCGGCAGTGATCTTAGAGTACCTTCATCTACATTTCTGCAGTTGGTGAGTCCTCATGTTTCGAGGACCTGGGTCCCTGATTTTTTTATGTTAGTAGATGGTTGTTTCCTTTCAATTCAGTACGAGGCAGTTGGGGACCTGTCCCAATGGCTCCTCAGTCTTATGTAGTAGAGGCATTGTCAGACTAGAGTACCAGTATGTATAGAACTGCAGTATTTTGATTATAAAAGACAGTACTTCTTTGTATTCCAGTATGTTCATGACATGATTACTCTTCCTTAATACAACGTCATTATTGTCATAATGAGTTATAGAAGTGAAGACAAGCTTAGAGGGTTAGCTTGAGGCCGCGTGTGGCCTTATGCACTGTGTGACATCCTGAGATGGGATCTTGGGGCGCTACATTGAGTTAGGCCCAAGATCCATTCTTTACAATTTAAAAATGTCTTTTCAATCATATTGTTATTTCTTTCTTTTCATATGTACCACATAATTAGAATAATGTTAGAAGTAGATTGTCATACAGTACTATTTTCCTAAAGTTTTCACATTCGTTTATTTACTTTAATCTTTTTCATGAAAACTTTAATTTGGTCTATGATTGAAATAAATTAAATAATATAAGAAAGATGGGTATTTAAAACATTACATAAAAAGGAGAAATGGCATAGTCAGGTGTTAAGCTATTTTCACCTACGGTACCTCAATCAATCAAGTCTCATTTCTCTATCATAATTGCCATTAGTTCATTTTTATAAGGTCGGAATTCAATTAATATAAGTTTTTCTTGATTTGGAATTCAGGTTTTATTATCTCTTTTATGGTTATGTATTAATAAATTTAATGATTTTGCTCTTAAATTAGACCCCCTTTTGACCATTCTTTCAATTTTCTTTTGTTAGAAATTGAACATTTTCTACTTCTACTTTGAGGTGTTATGGATTGATGTTAGTCAAAAAGGTTATGGTATTTATTGCCTTATTCTTCTTCAATTACCTACAGAATAGCTGTATATGCTAGATAGAGATGTGCCCATTCAAAAAAAAATTGAAAACCAAATGTGCCCATTCAAAAGAAATAGTCGGCAAATGTATAGTATATACATATTGTTTGGTAATTATAGAATATACATTCTAGTATATGTATGTTAGCCGACGAAGGTAAATATTTTGGCCATTTTAAGCATTATTCATTTTAAATAATCCCAAATCAAAGGCATTATGAAATACAACCACCACAAAAATTCTTCATTCCCAAGTTATATATAGGCAGCTTTATGAATCCTCACAATCTATAGGTTGCTCATTTCGAAATTCTATGATTTTTGATTCTTTACAATAGTGGTTCACCACATTTTCTAATGATGTACAAATTAAATCATAATACATATACGTCAAATAATCCCAAAATTTCAAATCTTTCACAATAATAAATTTACTAAATAAGTCTCCTTGTTTGTTTCATATTATGCCAAAACAACCATAGAAAGGAATTTGAAACTCAGAGTACTATCAAAGATCTTTTAGACATAAATAAAATTTGAAACTTAGGATTAATCTATCAAATCAACAACCATAGAAAAGAACATAGAAAACCTAAATTTCCAGTTCAACTAAACAAAATCCAGGACTAAAAATCACTCAATTAACACAAAATATATCATATTATAGACAAAAAGTAATAATTCCATTTTGTAAGACAAGTATAATTTTTCACATAAAGTTGAGCAGGTTGTGAAGAAGACAAACACATTTTGTTCTGGTAGTTGAACTCCAAAACCAACAAATTTACTTAAAATGTATACCTTATTATGTCATGGTTTGGAAAGATTTAAGGTATAGTAGAGAGTAGTTTAAAGAAATGCTTTAATGGTTTGATATCCTTTGAAGTTTTCTTGGAGATTGATAATTTTATTTTCAAACCTAATATTTTTATTATTATTTTTTTGCAAAAATTGATGAGATATATACGATAATAAATTATAGCGTATTGATTGTATTTTTTTGTGAAATATCAATAATGATCAAATTAACTGTTGTTACTGAAAATTGTGTTGTCTCATGTTTTGATGATGACAACATAATACTCTAAGGAACAAGTCCATTATTTACTTTGCCCGTGGATAACTATCATACCTTGCATAGTTTTGTCTGCTAATACAACAACTGTGCAGGTGCACACCGTACCAGAGTGGTCCAACAAAAATTCGTTCTTTTAATTCTACACTACTATAAATACATAAGGATTGTAACACCCCGTATTTTTGGGATAGAGTTTGAACCGCCGTTCCAATGTATATAGACTCAAATTTGGTGATGGATTGAATTCTTAAATGTCACCTATCTCAAAGTTATGTTGAACACTTTCCTACTTGTTGAGTTTTAGTTGATTATTTTTCTTTGGTAAAATTCTAATGATAATTACTACTTGAATATATTTAGTTATGTATCCCATTATATATTGAATTTATTCTCTTTGAGTCTTCTTTCCAATGCCACCGATCGTTCATCAATCCGAGTTCAGAGTCAAAATTATGAGTCTTTTAGCAAGACACTATCCAGGATCTACATTAGGCCTACACCGCGAATGTATCATGAAAAACCATTGGAATGGGTTTGCAATAGCCCTGCATCGCAAACCCAGTTGTTTGCTTTGGACTTGCTTCATAAAGCCTCTCCCATACGTCAAAAAGTGTTCCTTTATGAGTTAATTTAAGGGAAAAGTATCTTTTCACCCTCCCAAACCATTCCTAATCCTTTATGGATGAAATTATGATCTTAAAACACATTACATCATTTCTCAAAATCCCTAAATCATATCTCCATAAGCAAGAGAGTAGAAACCACCTAGGGTTTGAAAATTTTAATCTCCAAAGGGCAAATTTCTCTATGTTCTCTTCGATTTCAAGGTATGTGGAACTATCCTAACTTCATTGGTGTAAGTTTATCATTTTAAAATATTTAAAGTAAATAATTATGTATAAGTAACAAGTTTTGAGAAATCATTTATAGAGCTGCATAATGGAACCAATTTGATGAAAGTAAGTCATTATCGTGGGGTTTTTTCATAATCTTGATTTATAATCGTGTGCATCTATGATATGAGTCTTGAAAAGTGATTTATAAGGATGTTTTGTGAAATTCTCTTTCTCATGATGAAATTTATTATCTTAATATGTTAAAAATTATGAAACGATTTTGAGAGCATGAATTATAAGTCCTCATTTTGATAATGAGATTTATGTATAACTAATGTTGGGGTTGTTTTATGAATGAGGAGACATCTTGAGTTTTAAATGCCTCTTTACGCATTATGCATGGTTGTTTTACATATTTTTTTTACTAAGAGGTGATTATTATTGTTTCTTAATGGAGAATTGCATTTGTTTTATGTATGTTTTGACAACCACATGATAAATTATTGAAAAGAGAGTGTTTTGCATAAATTCATATGATATTTTATATAACAACTCTGTCATGTGATGTGTTAAATCTTTTGGGTGGTCATAACATGTTTTTGAATAAGATGGTCTATGGTTTTGATATGGCATGATATGAATGACTTGCAAGTCTGATATGACAATACCCTGTTATGATATGCCCTTAATAGAATCTAAAATGAACTTCTTTATAAGTAAGAAACATGGTTTTAAAAAATTAAAACTACGCTTAAAGAGAATTAGATGGTTATCCAAACAAGGCATTTGAGCATAAGGGCTCATTTCTAGAAATTGAGTATTTCCAATTCCGGAGACATGATTTGCAATGGGCAATGGATACTTTCCTCCAAGACACTGGTATACTAGAATCATACGTAGGAACCCAATCCTTGCAATAAACTTGGATTAGAGGGTTTGGCCAATCAGTAAATAGCAGATTCCATATAGCCCGTGGGATTTTAGAAATGTAAGGTATACTGTCTAGCTCCGAACTAAAGCAAAGAGTTGAGTCAATGTTTTACAGCTGAGAATTGAAGCTCTTTAAATTATGACTATATGTTTTTATGTATATTATGATCAAAAAATTTCACAATTCTTTCACTTACTTTACATGAAATATATGTTATTTTGGATTGTTCTACAAACTAATACTCTCCATGTATTGATCCCCCATATTTTAATTTTTGTGGTAGAGTCTCATGGTCCATCACATCTATAGAAAATTTGGGATATGACAGAGTTGGTGAGCCATCAATCATTCAGACACATATCCATATGTTGACTTCTTTCAATCTATGGTCCATTGGGGGTCCTTTTCATGACTTAGACAGTTAATTTTTAGTAGAGTCTTTGTAGATAGGATTTGGGTATTGTATTGACATGATTTCATTAACACAGTTTGGATTATAAGATTCCATTAAATTTTATTATATCTTCCGCACTTTGATTTATGTATGGATTGTGCTTATGATAGTACGCTAAAGGGGTCTCTCGGGCCTTTGTGGTTTGGGATGCCTGTCGCAGCCAGAGCCTTGGATTGGGTTGTAACAAGCATGGTATTAAGGCATGGTTCATGGTCCCAGGGTGTCAACGAAGTTGTGTCTAGTAGAATATTATTTATGGGTGTATTGTTCACCACACTTATAAATTTAGGAGTTTTTACCATTCTTTGATACTCTAGATCATGTCATTGTGTTGTCCATTGTAACATTCCGTATTTCCCTAGCATAATATAAGTCCCAATAAATGAGTATTCATATATGAAATTTTTTAAAAACTAATTATTTTCCAGTTTAGATCCTGCCATTGCGTAGGAAATTCAATTAGCTTTCTAGAGATATAATATTTGCCCAAATCCGATAACCGGGTAAGAAGTTATGGCAATTTTAAGTTTCAGTCACAAAACCCCATCATTTTAACCTTTAGTACGTCGTGTAGTAGGTCAATCTCCCATTTGGAAAAATCCAGTGAGGGCCGCGATCCTGACGCATCCCGCCGTAGGTCAATTTGACATTTGTCAATTTATAGTGGGCCTTCGCAATCCTAGCACATCACGGAGATGGCCAAATTGGCATCCATAGGCTTACTACAGTGGTGGCGCATCGTGGTGATTGTCTAGGTCCCAGTTTTCCCTTTTCCAGTGGCTTGGCATGATAGTAGCGCGTCGCGCCAAGGCCAAAAATCGGGATTTTTAGTTTTCAGCTTGTGTTTTTAAATTCATTTAAGGGTAGTTGGGTCTTCTTCCTAAGCCCTAAACATGCCCTAAACACGAAATTTAACACCTAATTAACCTAAATACTCATCATTATTCACTTTCTCTCAAATTAAAAATTCCCTCTTTCAAGAACAAGAAACCCTAGCTCTCACAAATCAAGGTCAAATCTCAAGAACTCTCCATCAATCTTTCCAAATTCATCATCCCAGGTATGTTAGATGTTCATACATGGAGTCCAAGTATCCATTTTAATTAAAAATCTATCATCTATTCAAGATTTATGATATTAAATTGTGATTTAAAACTATGAATCTCCATGAACTTCCATGAGCATTGATTTTATACCATACTTTAATTGAATTATCATTGTTATCAAATCCCCCATGTTTTAGTATTGTCATTATTCGAATTAGATCATGATTTAGTGTTATAAATATTGAAGTCATGCTATTATTTCAAGTTTTCTACCATTTCCATGAACTGACTAAACTATGAAGTACAAGTGTTTGACAAAATGCCTACAAGAGTGATTTATTTAATAAAAGCCTTCATGTTTTGGCCTTCAAGCTTTAGTGTCTTTTCAGTATTTTTGTTTTGAGTCCTGGGGGTATTGAATACCCAAAAACCATTGTTGTTTATTTAGTCTTGTCTCAAATCATTACAGAAGAATCTTTAGATTATATTATAAGCATTATCAGAATAGCTAGATATCAGTTATTCAAATTAGAATAATCTAGTATCTCACTGTCTTTCAGTTGGGAGTAGGATTTAGCATCGAGCGAGTGTAGGGATGGTAGCATCTCCATAAACTAGGAAGATTTATTAGTAGTAGTCCCTACACTCCAGAACTACGTAGCCAGCGTAGGATATGAGTAATCGCCCATTAGATTAGGCGTGATTATCTCGCAGGGGTCACCTGTCAGTTTAGGCTTGACACCCTTAGTTCTTTGGAAATTATATCGATTAGTGGATCCACATAGCCATTGTTAGTACCTGTGTCATGATATTAACACTCTTCCAACTAGGGTTACAGGTTGGACTCCTATCAGCTCAAATTGGGGAATGTCGGTTAGATAATACCTCCTACAGTCTCAGATGTAGTCTCAGTTATAGTCTCAGCTCAGTTATTCAGTCATAGAGTTGTTTGACCAAAGCATACAAATTTCTGTTATCTCAATATATCAGTATTTATAGATTTTACTCTGTTCATGTTATATGCTTGGTCATGCATCCACAGTATTTACAAATTTTCCTGTATTTTCAATATCTACAGATTCCATGCTATTTATTAGTACTCCATACTTTATATGTTTATCCAGTTAATTATTATCATTCCTATTCACGAGGCCATGCATATCAGACTACCTCATTTAGTATACCAGTGCATTCAAAGTACTGATTGCAATCCTTTTCTTTTGCGCTATGATGTCTCATATCATAGTGCTGACGCTCAATTCCTGGATCACACCTAGATTCTTAGATTATTAGCAGTACAGTAGCAGTGGTGAGTCCACATCATTCGAGGACAAATTATATTACTTTATGTCTTTATATTAGTAGTTAGTAGAGTTAGTTGGGGTCTGTCCTATCAACTCAGAGTATCCAGTTTAGAGGGTTTTCAGACACTAAAGTTAGCTATTCAGGCTATTCAAATTTCAGTATTTTATCAGATTCATAATTCAGTAGTTATTTCATCATTAAAACCTTATGTCGTTTCAATTATTCTTTAGCATTCATGATTATATTAGTTAGTGCTCATAGCAGGTACCAGCTCATGGGTTAGCTTATGGTCTCTCGGGACCGTAAGCATCGTGTAATGATTAGGGGTTAGTCCTGGGTCATTATATCCATACAGAAGTTATCCAAATTCCTTCCTTACTCTAATTTTATTAGCTATGTCTCATTGTAGAGGTGATACAAGTGTAAAAGCTTAGTGTCGAAAGAATGTTGTCCTTTCTGATTGAGTTATCCATAGAGTTATAAAATAGAACAAGGACTTAAGAGGAGACTTGTAGTTCTTCAACATGTTTTGATTCAAGTGTATACCCCTATCCATATTCATCATGCATTTGAGCCTGAGGTATGAAATGCATTCAATCCCTTTCAGAATTCTAGTTGCAGATGTCATGCTTAAGGGTGTAGATATGTAGAAGAATGTTGGAATAGTATTTCCATTAGAATAGTAGTATAAGTTAAGGTTTTATACTGTATGAGTAGCAAGATGATCCCAAAATTAGTGATATAAAGTCATAAGTTTAGAAGTCAGACTGTGGGTAATTTTTTCTAACACCCTGCATTTTCGGGCAATAATTTGAACCGTTCTTTCTATGCATATAAACTCGAATCCAGTTATTTCTATATAAATATAAGTGTCATGATCATTATCCTAGTATGAAAAGTGCCTTTTAGGGGAAGAGTGTTCATAGTAAACACTTAGAGTGAAATGGAGTTAAGAACTTTAATAGTCGACCAAATATTGGAATTCGATTCTATAAGGGTCAACTTTGAATATGTATAATTTCTAGAATATGCGGAATTTTGTGGCTCAAGAGCCAACAAATTATGGATAAATCTGTCCTATTTCCAATGCATATGATTTAGCCTTAATATGATACTCAAACAAAAAGTTATGAGAATTTTTGTGAAAAGGCAGTAAGGGTCCGCGATAGCAGTACAACGTGGAGCTTATCACGGAGGTTATGCTTTGTGATGCACTAATACATTAAATTTGGAAATATTTTTGCATTTTTACTTAGAATTAAGTGTATTGAAGTCCTTTAACTTTTAAACAACCCCTAAACACTATATTAACCTATGTCCATTAGTTTTCACGACATAACATCAGTTACTTCACTTTAAAAAATTCAACTCTATCAAATCCCCATTTCAAATTAAGGCTAGTGTTCAAGGAGGTGGTCATCTGTAACAACCTAGAAATGGGTTTCGAGATATCACACGGTGCTCAAGACTATGAGTAGTCTCAAGCTAACCCTACAAGCCTTGTACTAAGTCTGCAACTAATATCAAAGTAACTTAAGAAAGTAAAAGTACTAAAAGTACTGAAACTGAATATAATGTCTGAACAACTAATACTGGACATCTGAATTATAGCTAGCATTCTGACAAGCCTTTACTATTAACAACTAGAGAGCCATTGCGACAGACCCCTAACTGACTCGAACTGAACTAAAAACAACTAATCAAAGACAATGAAATATGAAAATCTAAATAAATGGGTCCTCAAACCATAATACTCACCAACTGTCAGTATGTATATAGAGATGCCCAAAATCACTCATGCTGCTGAGAATGAGTACCTAAACCTACATTATTAAACAATGTAGCAGATAGACATATATGCGGATCAGTACTTTGAGGATGTACTAAGCATGTGGGGGTGAATACATAAGTATAATAATATAACAATATTTATCAAAATTCATAGAGAATGCATGTTCTATGTAATGACTCATAAGGGCTTGAATACTAAAAGCTGATAATCATCATTTATAAGCAACAAAACCTACTGTGTAAATCTTGTGAGCCACCACATGTAATTCTAAAAACTAAACTGTTATTCTATTTTTAGGAATTAGGCTATAGGTACATACTTTCAAAAGCTTTTCTACTATTACTTACTAGCAAGGAGGTTCTTCTAACCGACATACACTATGTGAGCTATCATAGTGTCAAACGTTTTATTCCCCTAAAGGAAAAACCTCACGGTGGGGAGAGGTGTCATACTCTTGCCAGGAAATATAACTTCAGCTAAGTGATCACATCTATAACTATCATCCATATAGAAATAGAACTAATGAACCTATGTTGGTTCTAAGTTCTAGAAAATTAGGATGCGCTAAACCCACACTTTTCGCTCGGTGCTAAATACTACTCCCTTTAATCTGTATACTCATACTGCTGGAAATCCACTTTAAATGACATAATGATTCATACCGAAAGCCTATTGTGCATTAGTTTGTTTAAAGCTGAAATTTAAGCTATAAGTGGATTCCATATGTTTAGATAAAGATCAAAAGATCAAATCTTTACTCAAAACTGATCATAAACATATCATGGGTTTCTCGAAACAATAATTTCTTGGATTATCAATATCAACGATAGGTCTTACTAACCTATATTTCAAACTCAAGGTAAATCACCATGGATCATAGTTAATATCCAAAATCATAGGGTTCTTATACACTTCTAGTCATAATGGTGTAATTCAATTCTAAATATATGTAAAACAAGCCAAATGTATGGACATATAAAAATAAATATGTAGTTCATCATTCAAATATTTTGTAATAGTATGATCTTCTATAAAAATCATTGGGTATGGACCCTAAATAGAAATGTATGGATATTCATGTAGAATCATAATTAAAAACATGTTTTGGGCACAAGGATGAAAGAATATCCCTGTTCAGAACCCCACATACCTTAATTGATGAAATAGATAAAGAAACTCGACTTTGAATTCCGATTTGTGCTCTTGAAAATAGTTTTTTGGAGTTCTTGAATTAGAAACCTTGAAATTTAGGCTAACTTGGAAAAAGAGTGGTGGAATTGGGATTTCTTAAGGATTAAAATTTGAAGCTCTAGGGTTTCTTTGAGAGTAATTTTGTGAAAAGAGGGTATATTATGCTTAGAATGGGTTTCGTTCTGTGGTTTTCACGATTAGAGGCTTGGGAAAGACTAAATTATCATTTTATAATCAACTTTAGAAACAGGGCACTCGATTTCGCACCTCGACGAGGCGCAATGCTTCTCGTGGTGCCTCACTAGAAAAGGACAATCCTAGTTTTGTCCAACATTGTGACATAGTGCTATTGCGTTGGTCTTACCGGATAAGGGATGAGTCTTATTTTACCCATCACTGCAGTGCGGTGAAATTGCATCGCGTCACTTGAAAAAGGACCAATGTGAAATAGCACTCCATCGCGATGCGGTACCTGCTCCACTGTGATTCTTGGTGTGACACTGACCAATCATGGTGAGTTACTGGAAAGGGACAATTATCATTTTGGCCTTCACCGTGATGCAGGATTATCGCGGTGGACTACTACCTTTTACTAAAAGGGCCATAACTCCTCACACGGGTATCGAATTTATGCGAATTTGGTATTGTTCAGGTCATAAGCTCAAAAAAATTCTTAGCTAAATAAAAGATAAGATCATTTGAAGATGACTATGGCAATACTCTTCTCAAGAACTCAATCAAAAAGTGATATTTTGATTCGTCTAATAGCTAGGAGTTACTTAAGGACTTAATATACATCAAATGCTCTTATAAAATCACCAAAACACTGAAAGTTATTTCTCATGATCTTGAAGCAAGGTTCTAATAGTGATTTAGATTTTTTCAAGATATTACAATAGCTCCCTCTTTTAAACATTCATCCTCGAATGAGACTAATTAAAATGAGATACTGAAAAACTGAGGCTATAAACTTAAATGCACAATTGTAGCCTGACTAAATTAATTTGCAATTGCAAGAACTTTAGAATGAAAAACTATATAAAGCTTATCTTGGAATGAAAAGAGATAATCTAAGGAAATTTGTTACATTGAACTGACTCTAAATTTGCGATGAAATGATGAGGGTACTTGGTCTGCATATCTGCTTCTGCTTCCTGAGTGGCTCCCTCAATGGATTGATTCCGCCAAATAACTTTGACCAATGGAACTTCTATGTTCCTTAGTCTACGAATCTGGCGATCGAGGATCTCAATTGGAATTTCTTTATAAGAGAGGCTATCATAAATATTTGTGCTTTCTAAGGGTACTTTAACTGCTGGATCACTAATACAGCTCAATAACAAGGATACATGGAATACAGGATGAACGAATGACAAGTCTATAGGAAACTTAAGCTCGTATACCATCTTCCTAACACGGCTCAATATCCTGTAAGGGCCAATATAGCGGGGACTAAGCTTCCCCTTTCTACCATATCTTTCACCCCTTTCATGGATGAAACCTTCAAATAAACTAAGTCACCAACTTCAAACTTAAGATCTCTTCTTCTCACATCTGTATATGATTTGTGGCAACTCTAAGCTATTTTCAACCTCCCTCGAATCAACTATACTTTCTCCATATCTTCTAATACCACATCTAGCCCTATCAACGCGGCCTCACCCACTTTGATCAAACCGATAGGTGACCTACATCTCCTCCCATAAAGATTTTCAAATGGGCCATCTGAATGCTAGAATGGTAACTATTGTTGTAGGTGAACTCAATCAATGGAAAAAGCTCATCCCAAATACCCTTGAAATCAAGCACACATACCCTCAATATATCTTCTAAAGTCTGAATATTCTTCTCTGCTTGACCATCTGTATGAGAAGGAAAAACTGAGATAAGATGAACTTGGGTACCATGACCCTTTTGAAAGGTTTTCCAAAAAGTGAGAGGTAAACTAAGAACCCCTATCTGAAATGATAGACGAAAGAACTCCATGAAATCTAACCAACTCTTTAATATACAACTTAGCATAATCTTTAACAGAGTAAGATGTACAAACTTGAAGGAAATAGACTAATTTGGTCAACCTATCTACAATAACGCAAATCGAATCATAATGATGACACAAATGGGGCAGCCCTATTACAAAATCCATGTTCACCTCTTCTCACTTCCAAGTGGGAATACTAAACTATTTAAAAATTCCACCCGGCCTTTGGTGCTCTATCTTAACCTATTGACAAATAGAACATTCAGCCACAAACTCCAAAATATCTTTCTTCATACCTCTCCACCAATAGACTTCCCACAAATCTCGATATATCTTAGTAGCACCAGAGTAAACGGAGTAACAAGCACTTTGTGCTTCAACCATAATCTACTATCTCAAATCATCAACGCATGACACATATAATCTACTCTAGTATCTTAACACACCATATCCCCCTTGGGAGAAAACATCTACCTTCTAATCTCTCATCGACTCCTTCAACTTAACTAGGTTGGGATTCTTACATTGTTTCTTCTTTACCTTGGAAACTAAAGATTCTGCACTACTCTGGACCAAAATGTTACCCTTAGCCAAATCTATTAAACGAACACCTAATCTAGCCAATTGATGAACTTCTCAAACTAGGTCTTTCTTATCACTCTCTACATGAGCGACACTAGCCATGGATAGTCTACTAAGGGAGTCTGTCACTATATTGGCCTTTCCTGGATAATAGAAAACACTCATGTCATAATGTTTCAACAATTCTAACCACCTTCTCTGACAGAGATTCAACTTTCTCTGCATAAACACATACTGCAACCTTTGGTGGTCCGTAAATATATCAACATGTACCCCATAAATATAGTGCCTCCAAATTTTCAAACCTAACACAACAATAGCTAATTCAAGATCATAAGTAGGATAGTTTTTTTGGTAAGGCTTAAGTTGTATAGAGGCATAGGCTATGAACTTACCTCTCTGAATCAAAACATAACCCAAACCAACTCTAGAAGCATCACAATAGACAACGAATACATCTATACCATCGGGTAATGCTAAGGTTGTGGCTGAAATAAGTCGAGTCTTCAACTCCTAAAAACTCTTCTCACAAGAATCTGACCACTGAAACTTAACTTTCTTTTGAGTCAATTTGGTCATGGGAGATGCAATGGAAGAAAATCCCTCAGAAAACCGTCTATAATAGCCAGCTAAACCAAAGAAAATTTTGATGTCTGATAGAGAAATGGGTCTAGGCCAGTTTCTTACTACTTTAATCTTTTGGAGATTAACTCAAATGCAATCACTGAAAATAATATAAACGAGGAAAGCTACTAAACTTAGCCAAAATTTACACTTGTTAAATTCGGCGAAAAACTAGTGATCTCTAAGAGTTTGCAGCATAATTCTAAGATAGTCTGCAAGGTAATCCTCACTACGGTAATAGACAAGGATATCATCGATAAAGACTATGACAAACATGTCTAGGTACTATTTGAACACTCGATTCATCAAGTCCATAAAGACTGCTACGATGTTTGTTATCCTGAAAGACATAACTAGAAATTTAAAGTAACCATAATGGGTTCTAAAGCTGTCTTCGGGATGTCACATTCACTCATTCTAAGCTAATGATAGCCAAATCTAAGGTCTATCTTAGAGAAATAACTTGCACCTTGGAGTTGATCAAATAAGTCATCAATTCTTGGGAGAGGATATCTATTTTTAACTGTGACTTAATTCAACTGATGATAGCCAATGCACATTCATAGAGAACCATCTTTCCTATGCACGAACAGGATTGAAGCATCTCATGCAGAAACACTGGGCCTTATGAAACCCTTATCTAAGAGGTCCTTGAGTTGCTCTTTAAACTCTTTGATCTTAGCAAGAGCCATACAATATGGAGGAATGGAGATGGGCTGAGTATCAGGAAGAAGATCATTCCGAATTCTATTTTCCTTTTGGGAGGTACCCTTAGAAACTCTTCCGGAAAAACTTTCAGAAACTCATTTACTACTCGTACTGATTGAATGGTTGGAGCCTAAAATTTAACATCTTTGACTCAAACTAAATGGTAGATACATCCTTTTGATATCAACTTTCTGGCTTTAAGATAGGATATAAAATGACTTTTGGGAGAAACTGAATAACCTTTTCACTCAAAGACTGGCTTATCAGAAAATTTGAACTTTACCACTCTAGTGTGACAATCTATATATACATAACAGGAATAAATCCAATCCATAACAAGAATTTGGTTAAAGTCAAACATGTCTATTTTTATCAAATCTGCTAACATGATCCTATAAAGAAAAGTGATAGGACACTTTCTATAGATCTATTTGGAAACAACTGACTCACCTACTGGAGTAGAAATAGAAAAAGTTTTTGAATGCATTTCAGGATCTATTGCAACCAATGGAGTCACATAAGAAAAATTTAACCTAGTGTCTAACAACACATAAACATAAAAAAAAAGACACAAAGCATAGCAGTAAAAATATCTGGTGAACTCTCTTGCTCTAGAGGGATGGTAAATTATAGAACCAATTCTACCACTGGCCTCCACCAGTACAAGATGATGCACCCTGAGGAGGGGATAAGTGACCTAAAGAAATTGGTGCACTAGTAGCCTGAGTCTGGAGTAGAACATCCTTGCTTCCTTGCTTAGCATACGGGCACTATTTGATTCGATGACTCAATTAACCACATCTAAAACAACCTTTCTGTCCCGACAAGAAATCTCTAAGATGATTCTTACCACATCTACCACATGCAGGATAACTAGACCTTCCATCCACACTATTCTAATTCCTAGACATAGAAGTCCTACCCTACTGCTACTGCTTGGTTCTAGGTGCAAGAGCACTGGATGAAGATGGCACTGGCAAAGGCAGGCAACTCTAATACTGTGAATGATTTCACCCTGTAAACCTTGATTGACCATACTCAAACTACCCAATTCTAGCTTTCTTGTTCCTCTATATCTTCCCTTGAACTTTTCTACCTCAATCTGTTAGGCATGAGTCATAAATTTATCAAGGTCCATATCTCTTATAAGCACGAAAGTCCTACACTCATTGACTACCAATCCAGATACTCTGGTAACAAACTTACTCATACTAGATCTAGTGTTAGCTATCAACTCAAGAGCAAACTTGGACAACTAATTGAACTTAAGACGGTACTCCTTCACTGTCATTGAGACCTGCCTCAAGTTCATGAACACCTTAATCTTTACTTCCAACAATTCATGAAAAATGAACCTATCTAGAAGCATATCCTAATATACCTGCCAAATTATGGGAGCTACATTCTCACCCTATTGTTCCTCTACATAACAATCCACTTATAAGAAACATCTTTCAATATGTAAGAAGATAATTATACATTCTCCTCTTTAGTAATGTGCATGAAATGGGTGATCTTTTTTACCTTATCAACATATAATTATGGGTTCTCACCTACCTTTGACTCGAAGAATTCAGGTGGATTCATTCACATTAAGTCGTGAATTCTAGCTGCAGCTAAATGCCCCTCTTGCTGATGCAGGACTATAGCCTATTGGTTGCCCCAAATATTAGCAGTCACAGCTTGGGCTAATGGATGAAATACAGTTAGAAATTCGGCATTAGACATATTCTCGTTCAGAGGATCAGTAGATTGGGGTGGCTGGTTACCATTTTTGAGTGCATTATCTCTATGATAAGGTATATTCTATCATTAAAGAGCATAAGTTAAAAGAAGATAGAGATAGTTTTACGCACGATAGATTATGAAAGAAAAAAGATGGTTTCCTAAAACATTTCGTAGCCTCTTGCTCATAAATGTGGTACGCTTTACACCCATGATCAAGAATCTTTGTAACATGGCTTGTTTGACTCCTTATGACTTTCTAAACCTTAGGCTCTAATACTAAGTTTGTAACACCTTGGAAACAGGTTCGAGATGTCACATGGTGCTCACGACTACGAGTAGTCTCAAGCTAAACCTGTAAGCCTTCTACTAAGTCTACAATTAATATAAAGGTAACTTAAGCAAGTAAAAGTACTAAAATACTTAATTATTTGAACTAAGATGAATCAGCTGAATATAATATTTGAACAACTAATATTAGTAGTCAGAATTATAGCTGACAAACCTCTAGTATTAAGAACTAGAGAGTCGTTGGGACAGACCCCCAACTAACTTGAACTGAATTGAAAACAACTAATCAAATACTATGAAAGCTGAAAATCTACATAAATGGGTCCTCGAACTATGAGGACTCACCAACTATCGGTATGTAGATAGAGATGCCCGAAATCACTCACGTTGCTTAGACTGAGCACTTGAACATACATTGTTAAACAACATAGCACATTGACATATCTTTGGATTAGTACTTTGAGGATGTTCTGAGCATGTGGGGGTGAATGCATAAGTAAAATAATATATCATTATTTATCAAAATTCACAGAGAATGCATGTTGTATATAATGACTCATATGGGCTTGAATATTGAAAGCTGAAAAACATCATTTATAAGCAACAAAAGATGTGTAAATCTGGTGAGCCATCACATGTAATTCTAAAAGCTAAACTGTTATTCTGTTTTTAGGACTTAGGCTATAAGTACATTATTTCAAAAGCTTTTCTATTATTCTTTACTAGTAGATAGGTTATTCTAACTGACATACACTATGTGAACTATCATAGTGTCCAACTTCTAGTTCCACCAAGGGGAAAACCTCATGTTGGGGAGAGGTGTCATACTCTTGCTAGAGAGTATTACCTAAGCTATACTACTAAAAAAGCTATAAAAAGAGACCTCGCGAAGCCTCTTTTCCAGAAAAAGAGACTTCATAAGTGACCTCAATTGATGGTCTCTAAAACATAGGTTGCTTTTTGTAAGAGACCTCATAAAGTTTCTTAAAAACAACCTCATGAGGTCACTAGGTTATTTTTTAAAGTTTCCAAAAAGAGACCTCCTGAGGTCTCTAAATTATTTTTTATAATTATTATTATTTTATTAAAAGACACCTCATAAGTTCTCTATTAGATGTTAATTATTTTATTTTTTAATTAAAAGAAACCTCATGAGGTGACTATTACTTCTTAATTTTTTTATTATAAGCAATTTATTTGAAATATAAGCGACCTCTTGTAGTCTTTTATTTGAGCAAGTGAAAATGAAATTTGGAAAAAGGGACCTCATTATGTCAATTTTGTGTATTTACGGAAAAAAAATTGCGAAATAGCAACCTCATGAAGTCACTTTTTGCAAAAAAAAAAACAACTTTTACAAATACCTAACATTTTAATTCAATTCAATAATATATACAATATAATGAATTAAATCGAGCTCCAAGAACTCACACCAATCAATCAAACTATAAAAAAAATAAGTAAATATAATCCAATAACCACTAAATGAAAATAAAATTTAAATACCTTGAAATTGAACGAACAAAACAAAGAAGTCATAAGTCATTTAACAACACTATTGTTCATACTACTTTAAAGTTTTAATACATTCGAAAACATTTAAGAATTCAAATAAAATACCATAAAGTATATAGTTTGGATTATCTAGACAACATTCAACTTTAACAACACGACAGTGTATTGTCCACATAGTAATCCTCATCATTTTCATCACTGCTGGGATCCTCAGTCACATCTCTGTTATGACCTTATACTCCATGAGAAACAGGTAGAGTCTGAGGAGGTTGAGAAGGGCATACTACATCACCGGGATAAGGGAGAATCCCCCCGAAGCAAGTATTGCATTGAATTGGGTCTTCATTCTTGTATACTATATATGAAAAAGTAACAACTACCTGCATGAAGATCTTAAAGTGTGTTGAGCCATAATTCCTCCCAGAGGACTTATATTTTCAAGCTCTGTTCTCATCAACTGGACATCCTAAACTTACGATGCAACTCATTCTATAATACATAGAAAGATCTACTTTTTTTTTATCAAAACAGATTTGAGTCAATATAACTAAATCCAGAATGATTTTATCTATATAAAACTAACAAACTAATGCATCAAAGAAGAAGAAGAAGAAAGTATCATTTTAGGCCTATGTAAGATTGTGGGATAAACTATTTGAAAATAAATGTCTAAGCTAGCAAATCAGAGATAAAATAAGAGACAAACAGAAAAACAGAAGGCACAAAAAATACACTCTTCAACTAGCACAACATTTATTTATTTTGTGTATGGGGGGGAGGTAGGGGGATATCATTTTACAAAAAGTTGTATAGCTCACCTAGATTTAATTTAGTGCATAAAGTTGATCCACTACCCTTGAGAAAAAGGAAATAATAAACCAATATAACTTGACTCTAACATGAATCAATATATTCTAATAGCTTATAAGTGGGAAGGTTGTGCACTCATAACCTACCAATAAATTTCTTTTCGAAAGTTGAAAAGAGAAATTTCAGAAAGCTATCATGGTTCAATGGTATACTTTAACTGGTTAATAAATTCTCTATCATAAGAATGAAAAGAAAATATCAGGAATGCCTAAAAGTAAAAATAAGTTCAAATAACACCATTTGGAATTCAAATGATAATAAAGATTAAGTCGACGTAATGTTGGAAAATCCCTTTGAACATTTTTCACTTAGCTACAGAAGTCTCACCTCAAGAAAGTATACAGAAAATAGAACAAAGATACACTATAGGGAAATATACTCAAATTAAAATTCTAATTGATGCCATCTGACATACTTGAATTGAAAATATAATGGCATGAAAAAATTCTCTCTATAACATAAACACAATTAAGCAGATTCAATGATAAAGAAAGATTTTAACAAACAAGCCTGTACTTTCTGAAGCTCCTCATAAGGTTCTCTTTCATAAGAGTTTTCATCAACTAAAGTTTGATAGACAACAAAACTAGGAGATAGCCTAGCCAGGTTTACTAGTAAGGCCTCCGATTATTTTCTAACTGCTCGTTATAGGTGGGAACTTAAGCGATCAAACAACTGAGGTATTATCTCCTACAAAATAAAGAGATCATTAAAATATGACAAAGTAATCAAATTAAATCATAAGCAAAAATTGGAACTGCCTGCCATAATAGCAAAGAAACTGCAGAAAGTGCAGGTTCAAGCATGTCTTTTAGCTCAATCCCATAGTAAAGAAGAATATGCGACACATAAGATGCCTTACCCCTAATTAAAAGGTAAATTTTTTTTTCTAGTTTTCTGCGATAATTGAGGTACAAAAAATCAACCTATAGTAATAGAAATCAAAGGACAAGAAAGTTAAGCAATACTTGACTTCTAATAAGAACGAACACTGAGACGACGTATTGTTATCTACTAAACTTCTATCTTACTCCATTTCATCCACACCTTCCTATCTAAAGTTATATTCTTAGTATGTTGAGAATGTTTTACGTCTTGTCTAATCACATCGGTCAACACGACTTCGTTCTATATTTACCTCTTCTAAAGTCGTCCATAGAAACTTTTAAACTTATTACTAAATATTGATCACTAGTACTATTTTAGAATCTATTAACATTTAATCATTCTTTTAACACAGAAAATTATTTTGAACAAAAATTTTTCCAAGACATGGAACAACTCCAACAAACTGTGTTATAGTTCAAGGCTTTGTCAGGTGAAGTAGAAAAGTTTACTGACGTTCAAAATTTTACTTAAGTTTCAAAAACCATGTATTGTTAATATTTTAAAGTTCATGCGAAGCCTCATTCCTTTTACCAGCAATCATATATCTAATTATACATGTATTGCATATGATTTTATGAATTTGGTTTTACTTGTTTTCATACTATAGATCATGGAATTATTTTACTCCCTTATCCCTGAGTTACATGCTAGAGATCCAACTTCTAGACATTTTCAGACGTTGTATCCCTATATTGCAGGGATTGGCCATACTACTACTCCTTTTGGACAGTGACTAGGTTATCTTGGGATAGCTCGTGAGTCAGACTGGAGTGGTATTCTTCCATAATTTTGACCCATGTCATAATTTTGTTACCTTATGTCATACACTTTTCTTTAATCTAGTTTGTCTATTGTCGGGGGTATATCCCGACACGTTATTTGTACTCATTTTCTGTTAGAGGATTTATGGATAGTATGGGCTTAGGTATTTTATATGTTTTAGATGTTGATCGTTCACATAACTTTCTTGGATTTGTTATAACATTTGTCTCATATTGATGTTCATCTACTGCAACGTGTTCTTAGCTATATTGGAATAGGCTCAGGGGGCAATCTCTAGTCCTTGGTTGACTTACAATTCCTATCCTGCTCGGCCCTAGTTCAGGTCATGAAAAAGCTGGTATCTAGCCTAGATTACAGTCCCGAGGGACCATAAGATAACCCATGATTTGGTACCTGCTGTGAGCTCTGAATGATGACAACTAAATAACACGTGCGGAATATCTGAATGTTCCATAATATTTTAAATACTAAAATATTTTTAAATCATGAATATGGAAAATAGCTGTCTGAAACTAATAAGATAAGAACAAATGACTGACTATCTGAAGTGTCTGAAAGCCACTAAAAATAATTGAATAAGAGTGGAAAGGATAGGCCCCAACTAACTCTAACAAACGGTTGAACTAAAAACATGAAAATAAATATAGTCTGTCCTCAAAATATGAGGATTCACCACTGCTATGACTGATAATTTGAATCCAGGATCTGTTCATCCAAACCTTTGATATAATACACCATAGCGCAAGAAAAGAGCATGCAATCAGTACTTTGAATGTACTGGTATGCTAAAGGATGTAGGCTGTTATGCGTGGTTTCATGTACAGGAGTAATAACTGGCTGGATGAATACATAAAGTACTGAGTAAAAGCATGGTATCTGTAAATACTGTGAATGTATGTCCAAGTATAAAGTATGTTATAAATATAATCTGTAAACTAAATACTAAAATTTGATATCTGAAAAACTGATATCTATATGCTATAGTCAATACAAGCCTGAGCTGATGTTTACTAAAGACTGAACTGAGATTGTGGGAGCTATCATCTAATCAACATTCCCCAGTGAGCAAATTAGGGTCCAACCTGTGACCCCAGTTTGAAGCCTGTCAATACCATGCCTCGGGTATGAATACTAGATGTGTGGATCCACTGATGTACTATCCCGAAGGACTAATGGTGTCAAGCCTAAATTGACGGTGACCCCTAGGAGGTAGTCAAGCTTAAACTGATGGGTGACTCCTCAAATTATATGCTAGCTATATAGTTCTAGAGTATAGGGACTGCTACTAACGACTTTGCCTAATTGACATGGAAGTCATCATCTCGGCACTCGCTCGGTGCTAAATCCTATTTCCAACTGAACTAACTCAGAATACTGAACTGTTCTAAGTTAAACTGATCATGATGACTGACTTAATTGATATTGCTTATAACATGTCTGAAACTAATTTAAAGATACTAAGGCTAAGTAATCATCTAAGTTTTTGAGTATTCATAACCCCCAGGACTCGATAGCACTGATAGAAAAATAGTACTAAAACTTTGGGAGCATAACATGAAAGCACTTATTCAAAATTCATTCTTGTAGGCATTTCATCAAGAACTTGGTAGGTATAGTGTAAACTAAGCATTGGGGATAGTTTAAATCTTGTAGTAATAGCATGATTTAAACATCAACATCACTAATTATGGTTTAAATCTGCAAATAACATTATTCTTACATGTGTGGTTTGATAACAACAATAATTTCATGTAAACATGTTGTAGAATTACAATTAATTGTTAAATTCACAATTAAAATCATGAAAACTTGTAAAGATTCCAACTTTGAGTTTAAAATTGGATGTTTAGACTCCATGGGTGAAAGGAACCCATATAATAACACTTAACATACCTTGATTTCTTAATCAGTGAGAATTGATGGTGAATTATTGATATTTGACCTTGAATCTTGAAGGATAGGGTTTGTTCTTTTGAAAGAAGGCTATTGTAGTTTGACAGAATAGTGAAATAATGAGCAATTAATGCTCTACTGGGAGTTAAATCCAATGTTTTGACTAAATGGGGTGAAGGGAAAGGACTTAAATGCCCTTAGGAATTTAAAACTTGGAACTAGAAAACTGGAAATCCCAATTTTGCATGCCAGCGTGATATGGTGCAATCGCGTCCGGCAACTGGAAAAGACAATTCCCATTTTGGTGAATGGCATGACGCGGTGCTACCACATGCTCTATAGGAAACAAACATTTCTGAACTAGAACTTTAGCACAATACGACGCCATCGCGGTACCTCACTGAATGCGGATTTTCCCCTTGGTGATTCACGGTGAAATCGCATTGGGTTTACTTGATAAGGGACTTTTCCCATTTTACACTCCACCGCGATGTGGTGCTGCTTGTGTTGTGATATTGTTTTCACTAAAAGTGCTATAACTTCTCACTCGGATATCGGATTTAGGAGAAATTTGTATTGTTGGAAAGCTAATTTAGTTTCCTACATTTTTGTGGATCTTGAGCTGGAAAATTATTAGTAGAACAATATATATGCTCATCTGAAGTTGACTAAAGCAACATTCTTCTCAAAAACTTAAATCGATAAGGAATATTTTTAATCCGCCATTTAGCTAGGAGTTATTTGAAGCATTAAGATTCATCAAACTCACTCATTAAACTACAACCGAGTTATAAGATACTTTGCATGAGCTTGAAATATGTCTCTAGCATTTGCTTGGATTTTTGGGGTATTACACTATCTCCCCCTTGGGAACATTCATCCCCGAATAAGATTGGTCAAGTTAAAAGTACTGAAGAATTTAGGTTACATACTGAATATTTGTGAGGAAAACATGATTAGATGACTGAGCCTGAAACATAACACACGACTGAACTGATTCTATAATGCATGACTAACATGAGAATGATATATAGCTAAAACTTATCATGGTAAAGAGAAATTCTAAGAAGATTGTTACCTTAAGCTAAATCTGTGTTTACAGAGAAAAAATGAGAGTATTTGGTTTGCATATTTGATTTTGCTTCACAAGTGGCTCCATCAACGGATTAATTCCGCCAAAGAACTTTGACTAGGGGAACTTCTTTGTTCCTTAGTCTATGAATTTGTTAATCAAAGACCTCAACTAGAATTTCTTGGTAAGAAAGGCTATTTTGAAAATCTACGCTTTGTAAGGGAACAATTTCAGCTGGGTCACCAATAAACTTCTTTAACAAGGAGATATGGAACACTAGGTGCACTGATGCTAGGTCTGTAGGCAACTCAAGCTCATAAGCCACCTTTCCGAAATGGCTTAAAATTCTGTAAAAGGCTAATATATCAAGGACTAAGCTTCCCCTTCTTACCAAACCTCTTCAGTCCCTTCAAGGAAGTGATCTTTAGATAGACCAAATCTCTAATCTCAAACTCAATATCCTTTCTCCTCACATCTACATAAGATTTTAGTTGGCTTTGGGATGCCTTAAGCCTTTCCAAAATTTAGCTGAACTTTATCCAAAGTAACAAACACTAAGTCAGACCCTATCAAAGCAGTTTCACCTACCTTAAACCAACCAATCAGAGAGCTACACCTCCTTCCATAAAGATCCTTAAATAGAGCAATATGAATACTAGAATGATAGTTGTTATTATATGCAAACTCAATCAAAGGCAAGTGGTCATCCCAACTACCCTTAAAGTCAACGGCATACGCTCTCAATATATCCTCAAGGGTATGAATAGTACTCTCTGCCTGACCATTTGTTTGAGGGTGAAAGGTTGTACTAAGATGAACTTGGGTACTAAGACCCTTCTGAAAAGTTTTCGAAAAGTGATAGGTAAACTCAGTACCTCTTTCAAAGATGATGGATATAAAAACACAATACAACCTAACCAACTCTCTAATATAAATCTTGGCATAGTCTTCGGCTGAATAAGAATTATGGACTGGAAAGAAATGGGTTGATTTGGTCATCTTTTCTACAATGACCCAAATAAAATCATGCTGACGGCGACTATGAGGCAAACCCTTCACAAAATCCATGTTCGCTACCTCCCAATTCCAAGTGGGAATACTGAACTCCTGAATAGACCCACTGGGCTTTTGATGTTCCATCTTGACCTATTAACAAATAGAGCACTTAGCTACAAAGTCTGCAATGTCCCCCTTCATCCCACTCCATAAATAAATCTCTCATAAATCACGATACATCTTAGTGGCCCCCGAATGAATAGAGCAATGTGCACCATGCGCTTCTGCAAGAATTCGTTGTCTAAACTCATCAACACGCAACACACATAATCTACTCTAGCAACGCAACACACTATCTCCCCCTTAAGAAGAAACCTTTACTTTTTCATCTTTGATTGACTCTTTCAACTTAACCAGACTGGGATCCCAGTCCTCTTTTTTTCTCTCTTCGGCAACCAAAGAGGATTTCAAACTATTCTGCACCCATATACTACCCTTAGATGAGTCAACTAAATGAACGCCTAATCTAGCCAACTAATGAACTTCCTGAATTAAATTTTTCTTGTCATCTGCAACATGAGCAAAACTACCCATAGATAATATAATTAGGGCATATTTCACAACATTGGCCTTACTTGGATGATACAAAACACTCACATTATAATCTTTCAACAATTCTAACCATCTCCTCTGGTGCAGATTCAAATCCTTCTATGAAAACACTTACTACAAGATTTTGTGATCAGTGAACATATTAATATTGATCCCATACAAATAGTTCCACCAAATATTTAAGGCAAACATAACAACTGCTAACTCAAGATCATGGGCAGGGAAATTCTTTTCATGGAGCTTAAGTTGTCTAGAGGCATAGGTCACAACCTTACCCCTCTGCATCAAAACACACCCTAAACCTACTATGGAAGCATCATAGTACACAACAAACACATTTGAACCATTTGGTAATGTTAAAACTTGGGTTGTGGTGAGTCGAGTCTTCAATTCCTAAAAACTCTTCTAAGAAGAATCTGATCACTGAAACTTAACTTTCTTTTGAGTCAATCTAGACATGGGGGATGCAATAGATGGGAATCCTTTAACAAACCGCCGATAATAGGCAACCAATCCTAAGAAACTCCTGATATCTGATGGAGATATGGGTTTGGGCCAGTTTCTCACCACTTTGGTCTTTTGAGGATCAACTCTAATGCCATCACTGAAACTGATATGGCCAAGGAAACCTACTGATCTTAGCCAGAATTTGCACTTACTAAATTTAGCGAACAACTGATGGGCTCTACGAGTTTACAATACAATTTTGAGATGGTTTGCATT
Organism: Capsicum annuum; assembly: GCF_002878395.1. Taxonomy (NCBI): domain Eukaryota; kingdom Viridiplantae; phylum Streptophyta; class Magnoliopsida; order Solanales; family Solanaceae; genus Capsicum; species Capsicum annuum. The sequence continues at coordinate 170,350,057 of NC_061114.1, read as the reverse complement.
ATCATTTCATTAAGGAAACATAAAAGAATATCATCTATGAAGACTATGATAAACATGTTAAAGTATTGCTTGAACACTTGGTTCATCACATCCATGATAGCTGCTGTAGTATTTATGAGACTAAAAGTGTAACACCCCAATTTTCTAGAATCAAAATGTCACACGATGCTCATAATCCTGAAAGGCCACAAGCTAACCCTTATCTAGTACCTGCTGTAATGACAGTATATAAACACTGAAAAATACAGAAAACTTGCCATAAGGTTCAAAATATCTAAAATAATCAATACTAAAAATTGAATAGTAATACATCTGTCTTTAAAGCCTCTAAATGTCTGAACTATAGAGATGATGGGACATGTCCCCAACTAACTCCATCTACTAAAAATAAACTGAGTCTAATGAAATAATAAAAATAAGGTTCATCCTCAAATGAAGAGGACTCACTTCTACATCTACTGCTACTAACTGAGTCTGGACTGCTATAGGTTCTCAGGATCTCATACTTTGGAACCTATGGTATAAGACACCATAGCACAAGAGAAATGTATGTGTCAGTACTTTAAATGTAATGGTATGCTAGATGAGGTAAGGCTAAATGCAAGGGCTTATGCATGGTCAGAACTTAACTGAATTATCATAAGAGTACTTAAGGAGGACTTATTCATGAATACACAAATGATAACTGAAATCATCGTGACTCTAAATGCTGAAAGTATGATGCTACTTTACTGATATATGAACTCACTAATACTACTAACATACTAAATAATTGAGTCTATTAAGATCGATGTCTAATTATGTCGATACTGATACTGATATGGAAGACTCTACTAGATATGGCTAGTCAGACTTCCTAGGATACTATTTTACCTTAGGCTCTGATACCAAGTTAGTAATACCCCAATTTTCTAGAACGAGAATGCCATACAGTGCTTATAATCCCAAAGGAACACAGGCTAACCCTTATCTGGTACCTTCCGTAATGACTGTATAGAAACACTAAAAAATGGAGAAAACTAGCAAAAGCCTTGCCATAAGGTTCAAAACTTCAAAAATAATCAATACTGCAAACTGAACACTAATACATCTGTCCAAAAAACCTCTAACTGTCTGAACTGTGGAGCAGATGGGACATGTCCCCAACTAACTTTGTCTACTGAAAATAAACTGAATCTAATGCAATAATAAAATTAAGGTTTATCCTTGAATAAAGAGCACTCACTACTATGTCTACTGCTGCTAACTGAGTCTTGACTGCTAAAGGTTCTCTAGGTCTCGTGCTTTAGAACCTATGGTATAATACATAATAGCGTAAGAGAAAAGTATACATCAGTACTTTTAATATACTGGTATGATAGACAAGGTAAGGCTAAATAAAAGGGATTATTAATGGACATAACTTAACTAAATAATCATGAGAGTACAAAATGAGGACTTATGCATGAATGCAAAAACCATAACTGAAATCATTATGACTCTAAATACTGATACTCGGATGCTGCTTTATTGATATCTAAACTCACTACTAATACTAAGATACTGAATAACTGAGTCTTTTGAGATTGAGGTCTAATATTTCTTATACTGATATTAATTTATTATTTCTGAGATCAACACTATCTAATGAGTGACGTATGAGTCTACTAATAATGAATATGATGGTCTAAATCTATGATCAAGCCTATATAACTGGTGATCTTTGAGTCTACAGATAATGAATATGATTATCTGAATTTGAGATCAAGCCTATATAATGAGTGATCTCTGCGTCTACTGATAATGAATATGATTGTCTGAATCTGAGATCAACCCTATACAATGGGTGGTCTCTGAGTCTACTAATAATGAATATGATGGTTTGAATTTGAGATCAAGCCTATATTACTGGTGGTCTCTAAGAGTTAGTCAAGCCGAGTATAATGAATTATTCCTCAGCTAAATTCTATTACTAACACTAAATCTGAAATTGAGACTATGGGAGGTAGTCATCAAACCGACATACCCCTTTTAGCTAGTTGGGGTCCAACCTGTACCCCAGTTGGAAGGGTGTCAGTATCGTGCCATGGGTAAAGACACTTCTCTCTGAACCTAGGATGCCATGCCTAATATAATGGATGATACCTAGTTATAACCAAGACTAATTTAATGGGTGAATTCTCAGAGGTAGTCAAGCCTAATATAATGGTCACTCCTCATCCTGTACTGGCTACGCAGTTCTAGAGGTATAGGGATTACTACTAACGACTCTTCCTAAATAGTAGGGTAGCTGCCATCCCGACCCTCACTTGGTGATGAGTCCTACTCCTAACTAAATAGACACTGAACTAATTCTTAGACTGTACTATACTAAGCTGAATCTAGTTCCATTATCTGATGGAATACTATTGAATCTAGTTATCTGACTAGATGATACTATGTTCTAATTTGATTAATTGAATGTTACTGAGGTCTGAACTGAACACTTGAATACTACTAAGATCTGAGCTGAATACTACACTAATTCTATAACTCACTAAGTTCAAAGAATCATGGCTTGACTAAGATTACCGTGAAAACTGAGGCGGACTCTAATCTTACAGCTAAATTGTCGGGTATAAATACCCCCAAGAATCAATAACATAAAATTAAAACATAAAGATTCTTGAATAATCATGACCATGGACACTCATTCACCATTACAATCATTAAAGCATCTCTAAAAGAACTTGGAAATCATAAACATGTGATAGTATTGGGACACATGTTATTGGCTCATACTCCATTCAACAAGATTCTTCAACAAAAATTTAACATGCATTGAAGAGAATATAATTGGTGGATTTAATGCTAAAATGATACAATTTATTCATTAAGGCTTTTCAACAAATACTTGGCATGCATAAGCTTGCACACAATTGGGGATTTCTAGTAAAAATGCTACAATGACTCTAATTCCTTCACATAAGCATTTTATCAAACATATGGGGAGCATGCTTTAGTTATAAAACATATTCTGTACTTAATCATCAAGAATACACTAATATCATGAAACTTGAAGAGGGTTTATCATAAACATCAAACAATTCATCACTTACTAGAATCAACTCTTGAAATTGGTAGCCTAAATCATGAATTAGAACTCAATAATAACATGAGCTTCAATTTTAATTCACATGAACTTCAATATTAGGTAAATTCTACACGGTTTAAATTATTTATCACTTTGGAAGTCACTCTTCAATCTTTTAAGGTCGGAATTACAATTCACTTGACACGCTTTAAGGCACAGACTACAAGAGAACTTTGCGGGGTTTGACAATATCTCCCCCTTAGAAATATTCATCCTTGAATATCCCTTGATTAGCTAAGAGTAATTATAGACTGAGTTTACTTAAAGAATAAGAACATTCAAAACACGACTATGTGACGTGGAACTACCGATATACTGAGATTTCATACTGAACATGCATATCTGATGCATGGAATACACAAATGATGCTAATCATAAGCTGAATTCTCATTATGTACATGCATATGTGATGCATGAATTCGTGACTGAGTTTTTCTCATGAATGCATAACTCTATACACTGATTAACTAAACACTTTTTACTGAACATGCATATCTAATGCATGAATACTTGACTAAGACTACTGATAAGCTGAATTCTCATAATGCATATCTGATGTATGAATAACTGACTTATGATTACACGACTAAAATTACTGATAAGATGAGCTTCTTCTGCTAAACATGCATGTCTAATGCATGAATACTTGACTGAACTAAATTTTCAATGCTTGATTGATTATGCAATGATAAAGAATACTAGCTTTGTGAGAAACATCTAAACATGCAACTAAATGGGTTTAAAGATGTGAATGCATCAAGGAATTATGGGGTATCTCCCCCTTAGGACTCTATGTCCCTCTAAGAACACTTTACTGAAATACTGGGGTTGCGCACGGGGTACCTACTATCTGGGTCATGATTGATCGTCAGAGATCTAAAACAAGTGCATGACTCGTAAGATAAACTTATAGTGGCAACTACTAGGATACTCTATCTTGTAACATTTACGTTCTGGAGATTTTTGATAGCATGATCAGGTGAAGAACTAAAATAATAAACTATCTAAATCTGACTGGTCGACTGCTAAATTGACTTGCTGGCTATAATAACTAACTCATGCTAAAAACTTAAGCTCAAAATGGGAGCAAAGTATTTAAGGATGCATATAATAAAGATGAAGGACTCATAACATACCCAAATTTATAACAGGGAACCTTTCCTAATCATTGTGAGTTTGAAGCGCATAGAGTATGTTTTGACGCTGACCACTATTGGCGCCGTAAGTGGCACCCTACTGATGCAAATCTTAACCTCTCTGAGCTATTATTCTACACTCTCGCATTCTGTGGCCTGGCTTACCACATCCAAAGCATAAATATCTGTCCACTCTACACACCCTCTTGTGGTTCCTACCATATTCGTTGCAGAGCGTGTAGGTGAGAACACTCTTCCCAAGACTAGTGACTTATAGCCTGGTGCTCCATCTCGACTAACATTCTTAGACTTATACATTGGTTCCTAGACTGATAGTGGAACTGGTGTTGAGAACTTCTATTATGACAGGGAGCGGTTACCGCCCCTTGATCTTGGTGCAGAGGTATTTGTTCTAGCCCTGTGATTCATCCTACGTTCTCTTTCCTCATTCTACTGAGAGCAAGTCAAAAGCTTAGATAAGAAAGTATTTTACAAATTTTTCGGAGCAACTACTACATGAGCTAATATTGTGAAAACTGCTCTAAACTCTGCATGAGAGACATGCCCATTCGAGGGATTCGCCCGAATGGGCTGAGGGGCTGGTTGACTTTTATTACTTCTTTCGCTATCTTCTTTGGAAGACATATTCTATAAACAAAAGAAGGAACGGACCAGGATGAGAATTATCTAAAACTTATACTTACTTGCATGACATGAATACGAAAAGAAGAAAAACTATTCCTTTAATCATCTTATAGCCTCCTGCACATAGATGCGGCGCGCAACACACCCACGTACAAGACTCTACTAGATACGACTTTTTAGACTTCCTAGGACACTATTGAACCTTAAGCTCTGATACCATGTTTGTAATACCACAATTTTTTTAGAGATAGAACGCCATACGATGATCATAATCTTAAAGGACCACAAGCTAACCCTTATCTGGTACCTTCTGCAATGACTATATACAAATACTAAAAAATATAGAAAACTTGCAAAAAACTTGACATAAGGTTCAAAACATCTAAAATAATCTATACTGAAAACTGAATACTAATAGATTTGTCCAAAAAGCCTCTAACTATCTGAACTGTGGAGATGATGGGACATGTCCCCAATTGACTCTGTCTACTAAAATTAAACTAAAGAAAATGCATTAATAAAAATAAGGTTCGCCCTTGAATGAAAAGAAATCACTACTATATCTACTGCTGGTGACTAAGTCGGGACTGCTAAGGGTTCTCTGGATCTCGTGCTTTGGAACCTATGGTATAAGACACCATAGCGCTAGAGAAAAGTGTGTGTTAGTACTTTGAATATACTAGTATTATAGATGAGGTAAGGCTAATTGCAAGGGCTTATGGATGGACATAACATAAGTGAATAATCATGAGAGTACTGAATAAGGACTTATGCATGAATGCACAAACCATAACTTAAATCATCATTACTCTGAATATTTATACTCCGATGCTACTTTACTGACATCTGAACTCACTACTAATACTGAGATACTAAATAACTGAGTCTATTAAGATTGATGTCTAATCTTGCTAATATTGATACTGATTTATTATATCTGAGATCAAGCCAATATAACGGGTGACCTCTGAGTCTACTGATAATGAATATGATGGTCTGAATTTGAGGTCAAGGGTATAAAATGGGTGATCTCTGAGTCTACTGATTATTAATATGATCGTCTAAATATGAGATCAAGCTTATATAATGGGTGATCTTTGATTCTACTGATAATGAATATGATGGTCTGAATCTGAGATCAAGCCTATATAATGGGTGATCTCTGAGTCTACTAATAATGAATATGATTGTCTAAATCTGAGATCAAACCTATATAACGGGTGGTCTCTAAGTCTTTTGATAATAAATATGATGCTCTGAATCTGAGATCAAGCTTATATAACTGGTGATCTCTAATAGGTAGTCAAGCCTAGTATAATGGGTGATTCGTTAATTGAATTCTATTACTGAGACTAAATCTGAGACTAAGACTGTGGGAGGTAGTCATCTAACTGACATCCCTCTTCTAGCTAGTTGGGGTCCAACCTGTACCTCAATTGGAATGGTGTCAGTATTATTCCATGGGTAATGACACTTCTCTCTGAACCTAGGATGCTATGCCTAATATAATGGGTGAAACCTGGTTAGGTCCAAGCCTAATATAATAGGTGACTCCTAGGAAGTAGTCAAGCCTACTATAATGGGTGACTCCTCACCGTGCACTGGCTATGCAGTTTTGGAGGTATAGGGATTGCTACTAAATACTCTACCTAAATAATAGGGAAGTTGCCATCCCTGCCCTCGGTTGGTGCTGAATTCTACTCCCAACGGAATAGACACTAAACTAATTCTTACACTATACTAGACTTCACTAAATCTCTTACTATTAATATTTCTCAATCGACCTGACCGAGTTCACTTGGTTCCATTATCTGATGGACTACTACTGAATCTCAAAATCTGACTGAATGATACTAAGTTCTGATTTGATTACTCGAATGTTACTGAAATCTGAACTGAACACTTGAATACTACTAAGATTTGAGCTGAGTACTGAACTGAAGCTTGAATGCTAATGATACTTAGATTACTGAGATTTCATAAGTTCTATAACTATTTTAGAGTACTGAGTTCTATAACTCACTAAGTTCTAAGAATCGTAGTTTCACTGAGATTACCGTGAAAACTGACACGGGCTCTAAACTTGCAGCTAAATTGTTGGGTATAAATACCCCCAGGAGTCGATAACATAAAAGTAAGGCATAAACATTCTTGAATAATCATGACCATGGAAATTCATTCACCATTACAATCATTAAAGCATCTCTTCAAGCACTTGGAAATCATAAACATGTTATAGTATAGGGAGACATGCTATTGTCTCACACTCCATTCAATAAGGTCTTGCAAGAAACATTTAACATGCATTGAAGAACATATAATTGGTGGATTTAATGCTAACAGGACACAATTCATTCATTAAGGCTTTTCAACAAACATTTGGTATGCATGATCTTGCACACAATTGGGGATTTCTAGTAAAAATGCTATAATGGCTCTAATTCCTTCACATAAACATTTTATCAAAAATATAGGGAGCATGCTTTGGTTATACCACAGATTGTATACTTAATCATCAAGAATACACCAATATAATTAAACTTGAAGAGGTTTTATCATGAACTTCATACAATTCATCACATACTAGAACAAACTCTTGAAATTGGTAGTCTAAATCTTGAATAAAAACTCAATAATAACATGAACTTCAATTTAAATGCACATGAATCACGAAAAATGATAAATATAAGATCTTTAATTTAGAAAAGGATTCTTGAACTTCATGGGTGGAAGGAACCCAAGAATCAACATCTAACATACCTTGCTATGTAATTCTTAAAAGATTCACGGTGAAACCTTGATGATCTGGGTCTTGGATTAGAAACCCTAGGTCTTGATGTTGAAGAAAATTGAGAGAAAATATCGATATTTGTGTTTAATGTGATGAATATCGTGTTAAAGATTATATATTAGGGTTGGGAAAAGATCCTTTTTGCCCTTGGAATTAAAATTCAAAACTAGAAAAATCCCAATTTTACACGCTGCCGCGACGCGCGATAATCGCGCCAGCTTACTGGAAATTGGACAATTGGGAAATTGAGCCTTGGAGTTATGCGGTGAAAATTATGGAGGCTTACTGGATTTTGATAATATCCATTTTAGATGGCTCCGCGACGCGCTAAAGTGCCCGGTGGCACACTGTCTCACTAAAATAGCTCTAACTCTTCGCTCGAGTGTAGGATTTGGATGAATTTGGTATCAATAGAAAGTTTATTTAATTTTCTACATGAAAACAAGTCTATATTAGGGAAATTCTACATGGTTTAAAATATTTCTCACTTTGAAAGTCACTCCTCGATCTTTTAAAGTTGGAATTACACTTCACTTGACACACTCTAAGTCTTAGACTGTAGGAGAACTTTGTGGGGTCTTACAATATCTCCCCTGTAGAAAAATTCGTCCTTGAATTTTGCTTTATTGTCTAAGAATACTGATCAATAGAGCTTACTTAAAGAACAAGAACATCCAAAATATGACAATGTGACATGGAACTACTTATATACTGAGATTTCATACTGAACATACATATTTAATATATGAAATACATGAATGAATCAACTCATAATCTGAATTCTAATAATGGACATGCATATCTAATGCATGGATTTGTGACTGAGTTTTTCTCCTGAATGCATGACTGTATAAACTGATGAACTAAACTCTTTCTACTGAACATGCATATCTAATGCATGAATACTTGACTGAGGCTCCTCATAAGCTAAATTCTCATAATGCATAGCTGATGCATGAATGCATGACTGAAATTACTAATAACATGAGCTTTTTCTACTGAACATGCATGTCAAATGTATGAATACTTGAGCAAACTGACTTTTGAATGCTTGACTGATTATGCAATGATAACGGATACTAGCTTTGAGAGAAACATCTGAACATGCAAAGGAATGAGTTTAAAGACATGAAAGAGTTATGGAATTATGGGGTATCTCCCCTTGGGACTCTATGTCCCTATAAGAACACTTTGCTAAAATACTTGGCTTGTACACAGGATACCTATGAACTGGGTCATGATTGATCGTCTGAGATCTGAAACTAATACATGAATCATAAGCTGAACTTATAGTCGAAACTACTAGGATACTCTATCTTGGAATAGTTACATACTGGAGATTTCTTATAGCATGATCAGGTGAAGAACTGATATAACAAACTAAGTGAATCTTACTGGTCGACTGCTAAACTAACTTGTTGTCTCTACTAACTAACTCATGCTTAAAACATAAGCTTAAAATTGGAGCAAAGGATTTAAGGATGCATATCATAAATATGAAGGACTCATAACATACCCGAATCTATATCAAGGATCCTTTCCTGATAATGGCGAGTTTGAAATGCATAGAGTCTATTTTGACGTCGACCACCATTGGCATTAGAAGTGGCACCCTGCTAACACAAATTTGTACTCCCCTGAGCTATTATTCTGCACTTCCATAGTTTATGGCCTTGCTTTCCACTTCCTAAGCATAAATCGTTGCTTGTTCTACACATCCTATTATAGTTTCTACCATATTCTTCACAGAGCGGGTAGGTGAGAACACTCTTTCAATGACCTAGTGACTTAGAGCCTGGTGCTCCATGTCGACTGACATTCTTCGACTTAGAAATTGGTGCCTTACTGATTTTCATTACTTCTTTCGCTAGCTTCTCTGGAAGACATATTCTGTAAATGAAAGAAGGAATGGATCAGACTAAGTATTATCTAGATCTAATACTTACTCACACAACATGAATACTAAAATAAGGGAAATTGTTCCTAAAAACATCTTATATCCTCTTGCACATAGATGAGGCCTGCATCACACCCATGTACAAAATTCTACCAGATGCAGCTTTTTAGACTTCTTTGGACACTATTAAACCTTAGACTCTGATACCAAGTTTGTAACGCCCCGATAAAGACCACAAGCTAGCCCTTATCTGGTACCTACTGTAATGACTGTATACAAATAATGAAAAATATGGAAAATTTACGAAAAACTTGACATAAGGTTCAAAACGTCTAAAATAATCAATACTAAAAATTGAAGACTAATACATCTGTCCAACAGCCTCTAACTGTCTAAACTGTAGAGCTGATGAGACATGCCCCAAACTAACTTCGTCTACTAAAAATAAACTTAATCTAATGCAATAATGAAAATAAGGTTCATCCTCGAATGAAGAGGACTCACTGCTGCATCTACTGCTGCTAACTGAGTCTAAACTGCTAAGGGTTCTCTGGTTCTTGTGCTTCAGAACCTATGGTCTAAGACACCATAGAACAAGAGAAAAGTATACGTCAGTACTTTGAGTACACTGGTATGATATTAAGGTAAGGCTAAATGCAAGGGATTATGAATAGACATAACTGAATAATCATGAGAGTACTGAATAAGGACTTATGCATGAATTCACAAACCATAACTGAAATCATCGTAACTCTCAATACTGATACTCGGATACTGCTTTACTAACATTGAAACTCATTACTAATACTAAGATACTGAATAACTGAGTCTATTGAGATTGATGTCTAACCATGCTGATACTGATTCTAATTTATTATATCTAAGATCAAGCCTATATAATGGGTGACCTCTGAGTCTACTGATAATGAATATGATCGTATGAATCTGATATCAAGCCTATATAATGAGTGATCTCTGAGTCTACAGATAATGAATCTGATTGTCTAAATTTGAGATCAAGACTATATAACGACTGATCTCTGAGTTTAGTAATAATGATTATGATGTTCTAAATCTGAGATCAATCCTATATAACGGGTGATCTTTGAGTCTACTGATAATGAATATGATGGTTTGAATTTGAGATCAAGCCTATATAACTGGTGATCTCTAAGAGGTAGTCAAGCCTAGTATAACGGGTGACTCCTCAACTGAATTCTATTACTGACACTAAATTTGAAATTGAGACTGTAGGAGGTAGTCTTCTAACCAATATTCCTCTTCTATCTAATTCGGGTCTAACCTGTACCCCAGTTGGAAGGGTTTCAGTGCCGTGCCATGGGTAAAGACACTCTTCTCTGAATCCAGGATGTGATACCTAGTATAGTAGGTGACACCTGGTTGGAGCCAAGCCTAATATAACGGGTGACTCCTAGGAGGTAGTCAAGCCTAATATAATGGGTAGCTCCTTATTTTGTGCTGGCTACACAGTTCTGGAGGTATAGGGATTGCTACTAACGACTCTGCCTAAATAATAGGAAAGTCGTCATCCTTACCCTCGCTCGGTGCTGAATCCTACTCCCAATTGAATAGACTCTAAACTAATCTTAGGTTGTACCAGACTGAGCTGGATCTCTTACTATTAATATTTCTCAACTGATCTGACTGAGTTCACTTGGTTCCATTACAATATAGAATACTATCGAATCTCATTATCTGACTGGATGATACTAAGTTATGATTTGATTACTTGAATGTTACTGAGGTCTGAACTGAATACTTGAATACTACTAAGATCTGAGTTGAGTACTGAACTAAAGCTAAAATGATAATGCTACTTAGATTACTAAGATTTATTAAGTTCTACAACTTTCTGACAGTACTGAGTTCTGTAACTCACTAAGTTCTAAGAATTGTGGCTTGACTGAGATTACCATGAAAACTGACATGGGCTTGAAACTTGTAGCTAAATTGTCGGGTATAAATAAAAGTAAAACATCAATATTCTTGAATAATCATGACCAGGGACATTCATTGATGATTACAATCATTAAACCATATCTTGAAGCACTTGGAAATCATAAACATGTGATAGTATAGGGAGACATGCTATTGGCTCATACTCCATTCAACAAGGTTTTGCAACAAACATTTAAACATGCATAGAAGATCATATAATATATCGATTTAATGCTAATATGACACAATTCTTTCATTAAGGCTTTTCAACAAACACTTGGCGTGCAAGAGCTTGCAGACAATTGGGGATTTCTAGCCAATAAGCTACGATAGCTCTAATTCCTTTACATAAGCATTTTATCAAACATATGGGGAGCATGTTTTTGTTATACCAAAGATTCTATACTTAATCATCAAGAATAAACCAATATCATGCAACTTGAGGAGGGTTTATCATGAACATCATACAATTCATCAAATACTAGAATCAACTTTTGAAATTATTATTTAAAACTCAATAATAACTTGAACTTCAATTTAAATTCACATGACTCATGAAAACTCATATATATAAGATCTTTGAATTTAGAAAAGGATTCTTGAACTTCATGGGTGGAAGGAACCCAAGAATCAACATCTAACATGCCTTGCTATGTAATTCTCGAATGATTCACGGTGAAACCTTGTTGATTTGGGTCTTGGATTAGGAACCCTAGGTCTTGTTCTTGAAGAAAATTAAGAGAAAATAATGATATTTGGATTTAATAGGATGAATATCATGTTAAAGATTATATATAGGGGTTGGGATAAGACCTTTTTAGCCCTAGAAATTAAAATTCAGAACTGGAAAAAATTCGAATTTTACACACTAGTGTGACGTGCCATAATCGCGCCAGCTTACTGGAAATTAGACAATTGAAAAACTGAGCCTTTCGTGATGCGATGGAAATCATGGAGGCTCACTGGATTCTGGCAATTTCCATTTTGGCTAGCTCCACGACGCGCTAAAGTGCCAGGTGGCACACTATCTTACTAAAATGGCTCTTACTCTTTGCTCGAGTGTCGGATTTGGGAGAATTTGATATCGACAGAAATCTTATTCAATTTTCTACATGACAAAAAGCCTATATTAGATAAATTCTACATGGTTCAAAATAGTTCTCACTTTGGAAGTCACTCCTTGATCTTTTAAGGTTGGAATTACACTTCACTTGACACGCTCTAAGTCTCAGATGATGAGAGAACTTAGCGGTGTCTTACAATATCTCCCCTTAGAGCTTACTTAAAGTATGAGAACCTCCGAAAGATGACTATGTGACATAGAACTACTGATATACTATGATTTCATACTGAACAAGCATATCTGATGCATGGAATACATGAATGAAGATACTCATGAGCTGAATTCTCATAATGAACATTCATATCTGATGCATGGATTCTTGATGGAGTTTTTCTCATGAATGCATGACTGTATACACTGATGAACTAAACTCTTTCTACTAACATGCATATCTAATAAATGAAATCTTGACTGAGGCTACTGAAAATCTAAATTATCATAATGTATATCTGATGCATAAATAACTGACTCATGAATGCACGACTTAAATAACTTATAAATTGAGCTTCTTCGGTTGAACAAGCATGTCTAATGCATGAATACTTGATCGAACTGACTTTTGATGCTTGACTGATTATGCAATGATAACGGATACTAGCTTTGTGAGAAACATCTAAACATGCAACTAAATGGGTTTAAAGATATGAAAGCATCAAGGAATTATGGGGTATCTCCCCCTTAGGACTCTATGTCCCTCTAAGAACACTTTGCTGAAATACTGGGGTTGTGCATGAGGCGCCTACGAACTGGGTCATGATTGATCGTCTGAGATCTGAAACTAATACATGACATATAAGCTAAACTTATAGTCGTAAATACTAGGACACTCCATGTTGGAACATTTACATTCTCTAGATTTTTGAAAGCAAGATCAGGTGAAGAACTAAAATAAAAAATTATGTGAATCTGACTGGTCGACTGCTAAACTGACTTGCTGGTTCTACTAAATAACTCATGCTAAAAAGTTAAGCTCAAAATGGGAGAAAAAGATTTAATGATGTATATCATAAAGATGAAGGACTTATAACATACCTGAATCGATACCAGGGAACCTTTCCTGATAACTGTGAGTTTGATGCGTATAGAGTCAGTTCTGATGCTGACTACTATTGGCACCGAAAGTGGTACCCTGCTAACATAAATCTTTACCCCTCTGAGCTATTATTCAACACTCCCACAGTCTGTGGACTGAATTACCATATCCAAAGCATAAATTGATGCCCGCTCTACACACCCTCTTATGATTCTACCACATTCTTCGCATAGTGGGTAGGTGAGAACACTCTTCCCACGATTTAGTGACTTAGAGCTTGGTGCTCCATCACGACTAACATTCTTAGAATTAGATAGTGGTGTCTGGACTGATAGTGGAAATGGTGCTGAGAACCTCTGATGGGACTAGGAACGATTACCACCCATTGATATTGGTGTAGAGATATTTGTTCTAGTCTTCTGATTCATCCTACGATCTATTTCTTCATTCTGCTGAGCGCAATTCAAAAGCCTAGATAGGACATCATTCTGAAAATTGTTTAGAGCAACTACAACATAATCTAAGGTGGTGAAAGAAGCTTTGAACTCTGCATAAGAGACATGCCTATGCGAGGGATACGCCCGAATGGGCTGAAGGGCTGGCTAATTTTCATTACTTCTGTCGCTAACTTCTCTGAAAGACATATTTTGTAAATAAAAGGGGGAATGGATCAGGCTAAGAATTATTTGGAACTTATACTTACTCGCATGAAACTAATACTGAAAAAAAGGAAACTGTTCCTAAAAACATCTTATAGCCTCATGTACATAGATGTGGCGCTTACCACACCCATGCACAAGACTCTAATAGATGTGGCTTTTTAGACTTCCTAGGACACTATTCAACCTTAGGCTATGATAGCAAGTCTGTAATGCCCCAATTTCCTAGAATCAGAATTCCACACAGTGCGTATAAACTGGAAGGACCACAAGCTAACCCTTATCTGGTACCTTCTAAGATGACTATATACAAATACTAAAAATGTGGAAAACTGGTGAAAAACTTGACATAAAGTTCAAAACATCTAAAATAATAAATATTAAAAACTAAATACTAATACATCTGTCCGAAAAGCCTCTAACTTTATGAATGGTGGAGCTGATGGGACATGTCCCCAACTAACTCTGTCTACTAAAAATAAATTGAATCTAATGAAATAATAAAAATAAGTTTCATCCATGAATAAAGAGGACTCACTGATACGTCTATGGCTGTTGACTGAGTCTGGAATGCTAAGGGTTCTCTGGATCTCGTGCTTGGAACCTATGGTATAAGACACCATAGCACAAGAGAAAAGTGTGTGTTAGTACTTTTAATGTACTGGTATGATAGATGAGGTAAGGATAAATGCACGGGCTTATGCATGGACATAACATAATTGAATAATCATTAGAGTACTAAATGAGGACTTATGCATGAATGAAAAAACCATAACTGAAATCAATGTGACTCTGAATACTAATACTCGGATACTACTAATACTGAGTTAGGGAATAATTGAGTCTATTGAGATTGGTGTCTAATTTGGCATATACTTATACTGATTATTATATCTAAGATCAAGCCTATAGAATGGATGACCTCTGAGTTTACTGATAATGAATATGATGCTTTGAATGTGAGATCAAGCCTATAAAATGGATGATCTCTGAGTCTACTGATAATGAATATGATTGTCAGAATATGAGATCAAGCCTATGTAATTGGTAATCTCTGAGTTTAATGATATTCAATATGATGGTCTGAATCTGAGATCAATCATATATAACTGGTGATCTCTGAGAGGTAGTCAAGCCTAGTATAATGGGTGACTCCTCAACTGAATTATATTACTGAGACTAAATCTGAAACTGAGACTGTGGGAGGTAGTCATCTAACTGACATGCCCCTTCTAGCTAGTTGGGGTCCAACGTATACCCCAGTTGGAAGGGTGTTAGTACCATGCCACGGGTAAAGAAACTTCTCTCTGAACCCAGGATGCCATGACTAATATATCGAATGATACCTGGTTAGAACCAATCCTAATATAATAGGTAACTCCTAGGAAGTAGTCAAGCCTAATATAACGTATGATTCTTTATCTTGCAATGTCTACACAGTTCTGGAGGCATTAGGATTGCTACTAACGACTTTATCTAGTCATGGGGAACCTGCCATCCCTGCCCTCACTGAGTGCTGAGTCCTACTCCCAACTGAATAGATACAGAACTTATTTTTAGAATGTACTAGACTGAACTGGATCTCTTACTATTTATATTTCTCAACTGATCTGACTGAGTTCACTTGATTCCATTATCTGAAGGAATACTACTAAATCTCGTTATCTAACTTGATGATACTAACTTCTAATTTGATTGCTTTAATGTTACTGAGGTCTGAAATGTACAGTTGAATATTACTAAGATTTGAGCTGACTACTGAACTGAAGCTCGAATGCTAATGATACTTAGATTACTGAGATATCATAAGTTCTATAACTGTCTGAGAGTACTATGTTTGTAACTCACTGAGTTCTAAGAATCGTGGCTTGACTGAGATTTTCATGAAAAGTGACACGGGCTCTAAACTTGTAGCTAAATTGTTGGGTATAAATACCCCTAGAACTCGATAACACAATATTAAACCATAAACATTCTTGAATAATCATGACCATGGACATTCATTCACTATTACAATCATTAAACCATCTCTTCAAGCACTTGGAAATCATATACATGTGATAGTATAGGGATATATGTTATTGGCTTATACTCCATTCAACTAGGTCTTGCAAAAAACATTTAACATGCATTGAAGAGCATATAATTGGTGGATTTTATGCTAACATGTCATAATTCATTCGTTAAGGCTTTTAAATAAACACTTGGCATGCATGAGCTAGAACACAATTGGGGATTTCTAGTCAACATGCTATAATTGCTTTAATTCCTTCACATAATCATTTATCAAACATATGGGGAGCATGCTTCGGTTATACCATAGATTCTATACTTAATCATCAGTAATACACCAATATCATGCAACTTGAAGAGGGTTTATCATGAACATCATATAATTCATCACATAGTAGAATCAACGCTTGAAATTGGTAGTCTAAATCATGAACTAAATTTCAATAATAACATGAAATTACATTTCAATTCACATTAATCATGAAAATTCATTGGGTGGAAGGAACCCAAGAATCAACATCTAACATACCTTTCTATGTAATTCTTGAAAGATTCACGCTGAAACCTTGATGATTTGGGTCTTTGATTAAAAACACGAGGTCTTGTTCTTGAACAAAATTGAGAGAAAATAATGATATTTGGGTTTAATGTGCTGAATCTCATGTTAAAGAATATATATAGAGGTTGGGAAAAGACCCTTTTTTCCCTTGTTATTAATATCCGGAACTGGGAAAATTCCGATTTTACACGCTAGCGCGAGCGCCATAATTGCGCCAGCGTACTGGAAATTGGATAATTGGTAAATTGAGCCCTAGTATAACATGGTGGAAATCACAGAGGTTCACTGGATTGTGACAATTGCCATGTTGGATGGCTCCACGACGCGCTAAATAGTCAGGTGGCACACTGCCTCACTAAAATGGCTCTAACTCTTCGCCCAAGTGTCAGATTTAGGAAAATTTGGTATCGATGGAAAGATTATTCAATTCTCTACATAACAACAAGTCTATATTAGGGAAGTTATACATGTTTTAAAATATTTCTCTCTTTGCAAGTCACTACTTGATCTTTTAAGATCGAAATTACACTTCACTTCATATGCTCTAAGTCTCAAACTACGAGAGAACTTTGTAGTGACTTACAATATCTCTCCCTTTGAAACATTCATCCTTGAATGTCGCTTGATCGGCTAAGAATAATGATCGACTGAGCTTACTTAAAGAATGAGAACATCCAAAACATAACTATGTGACATGAAACTACTGATATACTAAGATTTCATACTGAACATGCATATCTGATGCATGGAATACATGATTGAAGCTACTCATAAGCTGAATTTTATAATGGACATACAATCTGATGCATGGATTTGTGACTGAGTTTTTCTCGTGAATGCATAACTGTATACACTGATGAACTGAACGCTTTCTCTGAACATTTATATCTAATGCATGAATACTTGACTGAGGCTACCGATAAGATGAATTTTCATAATGCATAGTTGATGCATGAATAACTGACTCATCAATGCATGACTTAAATTACTGATCAGCTGAGCTCCTTCTGCTGAACATGTATGTCTAATGCATGAATACTTGACAGAACTGACTTTTGAATTCTTGACTAATTATATGATAATAACGGTTACTAGCTTTGGGAGAAACATTTGAATATGCAACTGAATGGGTTTAAGGACATAAAAGCATGGATGAATTATGTGGTATCTCCCCCTTAAGACTCTATATCCCTGTAAGAACACTTTGTTGAAATACTGGGGTTATGCACGAGGCACCTATGAACTGGGTCATGATTGATCATCTGAGATCTGAAACTAATGCATGACTCATAAGCTGAACTTATAGTCACAACTACTAGGATACTCTATCTTGAAACATTTACATTCTGGAGATTTCTAATAGCATGATCAGGTGAAGAACTGAAATAACAAACTATGTGAATCTGATTGGTCGACTGCTAAACTAACTTACTGGCTCTACTAACTAACTCATTCTAAAAACTTAAGTTCAAAATGGGAGCAAAGGATTTAAGGATGCATATCATAAAGATGAAGGAATCATAACATACCCGAATCTACACTAGGGAACCTTTCCTGATCATGGTGAGTTTGAAGTGCAGAGAGTTTATTCTTACGCTGACTACTATTGGCACCAGAAGTGGCACCCTACTGACGCAAATCTTTATCCCACTGAGTTAATATTCTACACTCCTGCAGTCTGTGGCCTAGCTTACCATATCCAAAGCATAAATCCTTTCCCCTCTACACACCTTATTATGGGTCCTACAATATTTTTTGCAGAGCGGGTAGGTGAGAACACTTTTTCCATGACCTAGTGACTTAGAGACTGGTGCTCCATCTCAACTGACATTCTTAGACTTAGACATTGGTGCCTAAAATGATATATGAACTGGTGCTAAGAACCTCTGATAGGACTAGGAGTGGTTACCACCCCTTGATCTTAGCACAGAGGTATTTGTTCTAACCCTCTTGTTCATCCACGCTCTATTTCCTCATTCTATTAAGCGCAAGTCAAAAGCCTAGATAGGATAGCATTCTAAAAATTATACTAAGCAACTACTGCATGAGATAAGGTGGTGAAAGAAGCTTTGAACTCAACATGAGAGACATGCCCATCCGAGGGATTCGCTTGAATGGGCTGAGGAGTTGGCTGCTTTTCATTACTTCTTTCGCTAGCTTCTCTGAAAGACATATTAAGTAAATGAAATTAGGAATAGATCAGGCAAAGAATTATCTGGAACTTATACTTACTCACACAACATGAATACTGAAAGAATGAAAACTATTCCTAAAAATATCTTATAGCCTGCTGTACATAGATGGGGCACGCAATACATCCATGCACAAGAATCTAATAGATGCGGCTTTATAGACTTCCTAGGACTCTATTGAACCTTAGGCTCTGATACCAAGATTCTAATGCCCCGATTTTCTAGAACTGGAATGCCACACGGTGCTCATAATCCTAAAGGATCAAAAGCTAGCCCTTATTTGGTACCTGTTACACTGACTGTATACAAATACTAAAAAATATGGAAGAAACTAGAGAATGACATGTCATAAGGTTCCAAACATCTAAAATAATAAATATTTAAAACTGAATACCAATACATCTATTCGAAAAGCGTCTAACTCTCTAAACTATGAAGCTGGTGGGACATGTCCCCAACTAACTCTGGCTACTAAAAATAAACTGCATCTAATGAAATAATAAAAATAAGGTTTATCCTAGAATGAAGAGGATACACTGCTATGTCTACTGTTGCTGACTAAGTCTGGACTGCTAAGGGTTCTATGGATCTCGTGCTTCAGAACCTAGGGTATACGACACCATAGTGCAAGACAAAAGTGTTTGTGAGTACTTTCAATGCACTGGTATGATAGATGAGGTAAGGATAAATGAAAGGGATTATGCATGAACATAACTTAACTAAATAATCATGAGAGTACTGAATGAGGACTTATGCATGAATGCATAAACCATAATTGAAATCATTGTGACTCTGAATACTGACACTCAGATACTACTTTACTAACATTTGAACTCACTACTAACACTGAGATACTGAATAGCTGAGTTTATTGAGATTGATTCCTAATCTTACTGATTCTGATACTGATTTAATATATCTGCAATCAAGCCTGTATAATGGGTGACCTCTGTGTCTACTGATAATGAATATGATGGTCTGAATCTAAGATCAAGCCTATAAAATAGGTGATCCCTGAGTCTACTGATAATAAATATGATTGTCTGAATCTAAGATCAAACTTATATAATGGGTGATCTCTGAGTCTACTAATAATAAATATGATGGTCTAAATTTGAGATTAAGCCTATATAACAGGTGATCCCTGAGTCTACTAATAATGCATATGATTGTCTGAATCGGAGATCAAGCCTATATAACGGGTGGTTATTGAGTCTACTAATAATGAATATGATGGTCTGAATCCGACATCAATCCTCTATAATTGGTGATCTCTGAGAGGTAATCAAGCCTAGTATAATAGGTGACTCCTCAACTGAATTCTATTACTGAGAGTAAATCTAAAACTGAGATTGTGGGAGGTAGTCATCTAACCGACATGCCCCTTCCAGCTAGTTGGGGTCTAACCTATAACCCAGTTAGAAGGGTGTCAGTACCGTTCCATGGGTAAAGACACTTCTCTATGAACCTATAAAGCCATACCTAATATAACGAGTGACACCTGGTTGGAGCCAAGCCTAATATAATGGGTGACTCCTAGGAAGTAGTCAAGCCTAATACAGTGGCTGACTCCTCATCCTGCGCTAGCTATACGGTTCTGGAGGTAGAAGGATTTCTACTAATGAATCTACCTAAATAATGGGGAAGCCACCATCTCTGCCCTCGCTCGCCGCTGAATTTTACTCCCAACTAAATAGACACTGAACTAAGTTGAATCTCTTACTATTAATATTTCTCAACTGATTTGATAGAGTTCACTTGGTTGTATTATCTAACAGAATACTATTGAATCTCATTATCTGACTGGATGATACTTAGTTATGATTTGATTACTTGAATGTTACTGAGGTTTGAACTGAACACTTGATACTACTAAGATCAGAGCTGAGTATGTAACTAAATCTCGAATGCTAATGATACCTAGATTACTGAGATTTCTTATGTTTTTTCACTATCTGATTGTACTAAGTTCTGTAACTCACTAAGTTCTAAGAATCGTGGTTTGACTGAGATTACTGTAAATATGGACACGGGCTCTAAACTTGCAGCGAAATTGTCAGGTATAAATACCCCTAAGACTCGACAATATAAAAGTAAAACATACACATTATTGAATAATCATGACCATGGACATTCATTCACTATTACAATTATTAAAGCATCTCTTCAAGCACTTGGAAATCATAAACATGTGATAGTATAGGGAGATATATTATTGGCGCATACTGCATTCAATAAGGTCTCGCAACAAATACTTAACATGCATTGAAGAGCATATAATTGGTGGATTTCATGCTAACATGTAACAATTCATTCATTAAGGCTTTTCAACAAACACTTGGTGTGCATGCTTACACACAATTGAGGATTTCTAGTGCACATGATATAATGGCTCTAATTCCTTCACATAAGTATTTTATCAAACATATAGGGAGCATGCTTTAGTTATACAAAAGATTCAATACTTAATCATCAGGAATACACCAACATCATGTAACTTGAAGAGTGTTTGTTATGTACATCATAAAATTTATCACATACTAGAACCAACTCTTGAAATTGGTAGTCTAAATTATGAATTAAAACTCAATTATAACATGAACTTCAATTTCTATTCACATGAATCATGAAAACTCATAAATATAAGATCTTTGAATTTAGAAAAGGATTCTTGAACTTCTTGAGTGGAAGGAATCCAAGAATCAACATCTAACATACCTTGCTATGTAATTCTTGAAAGATTCACGGTGAAACCTTGATGATTTGGGTCTTGGATTAGAAACCCTAGGTCTTGTTCTTGAAGAAAATTGAGAGAAAATAATGATGTTTAGGTTTAATGTGCTGAATTTTGTGTTAGAGAGTATATAAAGGGGTTGGGAAAATATCCTTTTTGCCATTGGAATTAAAATCCAAAACCGGAAAAATCTTGATTCTACATGCTAGCGCGACGCGCCATAATCGCCAGCTTACTGAAAATTTAAAAATTGGTAAACTGAGCCTTGGAGTGACATGGTTGAAATCGCAGAGGCTCACTAAATTTGACAATTGCCATTTTGGATGTCTCCGCGATGCTCTAAAGTGCCAGGTAGCACACTGTCTCACTAAACTGGCACTAACTCTTCGCCCTAGTGTCAGATTTAGATGTATTTGGTATCGAGTCATAGCTCATTGAATTATCTACATGAAAACAAGTCAATACTAGTAAAATTCTACATAGTTTAAAATATTTTTCACTTTAGAGGTCACTCCTCGATCTTTTAATGTTGGAATTACACTTCACTTGACACGCATTAAGGCTCCGACTATGAGAGAAGTTTACTGGGCCTTACAAAAAGACATGATCGTAATCATTAAGTGACCATACCAAGTTCTGAAAGCAGTTTTCAGAATTTCATATTCTCTGTCTCTGAGATGATGAAAGTTGGATATGAGGCCTATCTTAGAAAAATAACTGGCACTCTAAAATTGGTCAAAGAAGTAATCAATTCTAGGGAGTGGATATTTGTTTTTGATTCTAACTTTGTTAAACTAAGGGTAATCAATACATATTCTAAGTGAACTATTTTTCTTACACATGAACAGAACAGGTGCACCCCACGGGGAAATGCTTGGTCTAATGAATCCTTTATCAAGGAGGTCTTTCAACTATTTTGTATGGCAGAATAGAGATAGGCTAGATTTTTGGAAGAAGGTCTATTTCGAAGTCAATTTCCCTTTTGGGAGAAACTCTGAGAAGATCTTCAGGGAACACATCTCAAAATTCCCTCACTACTGAAACTTACTCATAATTTAAAGTCTTACAATTAGAGTCCTTGACTCAGACAAGTTGATAAATACACCCCTTAGATATAATCTTCTTCTCTCTAAGGTACAAAACAAGCTTACCCCTAAGCATAGTATGAGTGAAGCCAATCTATGCCTAGAATTATGTCAAAGTCCAAAATCTTTAACTCCACAAGATCAATTGAGGTGACTTTTTGAGACACTATATTCAAGAAATTTTGTATACCCATCGGGAAACAATAGAGACACCTATTGAGGTAGAATTTGAGAAAGTCTCTACTATAATTTTGGGACTGACTCTGAAGTTGACGACTATATAAGGGGTTACAAAAGAAAAGAGAAGCTCCAAGGTATAGTAAAGCATAAACATGTAAATGAAAGGCTTGTAACATACTAGTAATCATATTAGGAGAATATTCTTGATCTTTTTAGGACTAGAGTGCCAAGAGCCTATTCTGATACTGATGACTAGTAGCACTATAAGTGGCGTCGTATTGAGTAGAGTGGCCGACTTGAACTGATGATTCATTGGACTAGATCTGCTGGCACAAATCCCTTTCTTTCTGAGCAACTACCTGACACTCCCGAATTTGATGACCTGGCTTGCCACGCCTAAAGCATACATCAATACTAGCTCTACACTCATCCTGATGGTTTCTATTATATTTTTGGTAAAGAGGATTTGTATGACCACTATTCATACTACCTTGGGACTTAGAGCTTGGTCTTCTATCCTTATTATCATTTTTGAATCTAGGTATTAGGGCACTAGCAAAAAATAGAGATGGGACTAACGATTTTTGATAGAATTAAGGATGATTACCACCTTCTGACTTTGGCTTACTAAAATTAAAGCTACATGTTCTAGCTCTCTTATTCTTTATCTTATTTTCCTCATTCTTCTGCTCCTCAATCTATTGAGTATGGACCAAAAGACTAGATATATCAGCTCCTTAATTAATATTAGAGTTTTGCACTCTTTAACCATATGGTCAGATACCCTAGACATGAACTTGCTTATTTTAAACCTATCATTATCTACCACATAAGGATCATACCTAGCTAACTGAGTAAAGTTAAGGGAATACTCTCTCACACTCATGTTGCACTACTTCATATTAATAAACTCTAACACCTTAGCCTCCCCCAGCTCCAATAGGAAAATCTATCTAAAAAGGTTGTAGCAAACTCTTCCCACTCTATAGGCCCTGCATCAGCACCTCTATTCTCTTTCCACTACTTAAAGAAAGTATTGGGTATATCCTATAGCTAGTAAGTAGCCAATTTAGCACTCTCACTAGAAGTCACCCCCATGATCTATTTTACATTCTGCACTATGTATAAGAATTCCTGTGGATCCTTTTTAGGCTTGGATCTCAAAAATAAAGAAGGATTCATTCGGGTGAAGTCTTAAATTTTAGAGGTGGCAGTATTAACCACTAGGTTGGTAGGGATTTCTATTGGTCACATATTTTGGGCCGCTATGGAGTGAGCTAGAGTATTGAATGCAGATCTGAACTCTACATGAGATACCTACTCAATCAGGGGATCTCCTTGAACGAAAAAAGATGCTGGATGGTTCTGATTTTTTCTTATATTTTTCCTTCTGGGAGGCATATTCAATAAACGGAAGAGAAAATAGATTAGACAGAGAGTTTAACATGAGTTCATGCTCAATCGCATGACATAAATATTAAAAGAAAGGAAACTTTTCTTAAAATGCCTCGTAACCTCTTGTTCATAAGTGTGGATCACTTCACACCCATGCACAAGACTCTACTTGATATGGATTTTAGAGTCCCTAGGACACTTTAAAACCTTAGGCTCTGATACCATGTTTGTAACTCCCCGAGAGTACACCCTGGGCATAACACGGTACTTATAGTCCTGAGGGACCACATGTTAACCCATGAGCTGGTAGCTGCTGTGAGAGCTGAATAATGGAAAAAAATAACATTTGTAGAATATCTAAATATTCCATAAGGTTTTAAATACTAAAATATTTCTGAATCATGAATATGGAAAACAACTATCTAAAAATTATTGTGTGAAATTGATAATATAAAACAAACTAACTGACTATCTAAAGTGTTTGAAAGCATTTAAAATTGACTAAATAAGAGTTGATGGTATAGGACCCAACTAATTACTAAACTGAAAGCATTAAGACAAATGGTTTGTCCTTAAAATATGAGGTTTCACCACTGTTATAGCTGATAATCTGGAAGGTCTATGTGTGATTCGGGAACTGGGTGTTTGAACCTGTGATATAACAAATCGTAGCACGAGAAAAGAGTATGTGATCAGTACTTTGAATATACTAGTATGCTAACGGAGGTAGGCTGATATGTATAGTTTCATGTATAGGAGTAATAACTG
The DNA here is from genome assembly GCF_002878395.1 of Capsicum annuum. NCBI lineage: Eukaryota > Viridiplantae > Streptophyta > Magnoliopsida > Solanales > Solanaceae > Capsicum > Capsicum annuum. The sequence continues at coordinate 170,324,776 of NC_061114.1, read as the reverse complement.
ACTAGATGAATAAGATAAAGTATTGAATAAAAGAATGGCATCTATAATACTGTGAATGTATGACGAAGCATAAACCATGTTCTAAAGATAATTTGTAAACTAAAATATTGAAATTTGATAACTCAATAACTGATATCTGTATACTATGGTAAATACAAGCCTTAACTCAAGTTTACTGAAGATTGAAGTGAGACTGTGGGAGCTATCATCTAACCGACAAGCCCCAATGAGCAAATTAAGGTGCAACCTGTGACCCTAGTTTGAAGGGTGTCAATACCGTGCCACAGGTAAAAACACTAGTTGTGTGGTTCCACTGATGTACTGTCCTGAAGGACTAAGGGTATCAAGCCTAAACTGATGGGTGACTCCTCAAATCCTACGCTGGCTATGTAGTTCTGGAGTACAAGGACCGCTACTAATAACTCTGCCTAACTGATAGGGAAGTCGTCATCCCGGCACCCGCTCGGTGCTAAATCCTACTTCCAACTGAACTGACTCAGAATACTTAAATGCTCTAAGTTAAACTAATCATGATGACTGGTTGAACTAATATTGCTCATAACATGTTTGAAACTAATCTAAAGATACTGACGATAAGTAATTAGCTAAGTTTTCGGGTATTCATAACCCTTAGGACTCAATAGCAATGATAGAAAAATAGTACTAAAACTTTGGGAATATTATATGAAAGCATTTATTCAAAATCCATTCTTGTAGGAATTTCATCAAGCACTTGGTGGGTATATTGTAAACTAAGCATGGTTATAGTTTAAAGCTTGTTGTAATTGCATGATTTCAACATCAACAACACTATTTAGGGTTTAAATCAGCAAATAACATTATTCTTACATGTCGGGTTTGATAACAACAACAATTTCATGTAAACATGATGTAGAATTACAATTCATGGTTAAAATCACAATTAAAATCATGAAAACTTGTTAAGATTCCAACTCTGAGTTTAAAATTGGATATTTAGACTCCATGGGTGAAAGGAAACCATAGATAAACACTTAACATACCTTGATTTCTGAATCAGTGAGAATTGATGGTGAATTCTTAAGATTTGACCTTGAATCTTGAAGACTAGGGTTTGCTCTTTTGAAAGAAGGCTATTTTAGTTTGACAGAATAGTGAAATAATGAGCAATTAATGCTCTCCTGGGAGTTAAATCCAATGTTTTGACTAAATGGGGTGAAGGGAAAGGACTTAAATTCCCTTTATAATTAAAAACACGAAACTCAAAAACTAGAAATTCTGATTTTGCATGCTGCATGATGCGGTGCAATGGACAATTCCCATTTTGGTCAACAGTGCCACTGGAAATGGACAATTCTTAACTGGAACTTTGGAGCGATGCATCTCCATCGTGGTGCCTCACTGAATGCAAATTTTCCCCTTGGTACGACGTAGTAAAAGTCTGTTAGGCTCACTAGATAAGGGACGAGCCCCATTTTACACTCCACTGCGACGCAATGCTGCTTGGGTTAAGACACTATTTTTTCTAAAAGTTCCATAACTTCTCAACCGGATATCGTATTTAGGAGAAATTTGTATTGTTGGAAAGCTAATTCAACTTCCTACAATTTGGCAGTGTTGCAGTGGAAAATTCTCAGTAGAGAAAAAGATATTCTTATTTGAAGTTGACTAAAGCAACATTCTTCTCAAAAATTCAAATCGGTAAGGAATTTTTTTAATCCGTCCAATATCTAGGATTTATTTGAAGCCTTAAGATACATCAAACTCACTCATAATACTACGACAAAGTTATAAGGTAATTTTCATGAGCTTGAAACATGGGTTTAACATTGGCTTGGATTTTTAGGATATTACAGTGGAGATGATATAAATCTTGAATTATCTCATGGTGTTTAGTTCCAGGGGTAAGTCATGATAAATTTATTCTTACTATAGAGAAATTCCTCCTACTTTGGTTTAAGAGGCATTCTACCTACATCCCTATTCAAATGGTGTCTATGTGTAAGTTTCTAGTTCTCTATACAATCTTTATCTGTATTTCACCCCTTTAATTATGATTTAAGTATTTTGATGTGTGAAGCCCTCCGTGCTTATTAGGTCATATATTATGTCACTAAATACACCTTGAGTGGTACAATAAATATATATTGTTCTTGAATACTATTACTCCTATTTTTGAAGCTCGTACTCTATTCCTTCAGTTACTCTCATTATGTTAGGTTTGTAGTGGATAGGAATGCATAGTAATGTCTTAGATTAGAGAATGATTGATCTTTATTGTACAATTTTTGGTGTGGCTATTTTAAGTAAGGTTACAGGTGAAGCGGGAAAAATGAGATGAATGTTTTGTTATGTGGAATAGTTAGGAGAGGATTATGTGGCAGAATCTTGATGAAAGTGATTGAATTCTCTAGTTTTGATGGGGGATCCATAAAGTTTGTGTAGTAAGGATGGGCTTGACAATTGTAATGTATAGATACACATCATTGGGTTAACTGGCTAGTAGCTTAATAAGGCATGATGTTGTTTGACTACAATGATAGGATGGAGTTAGTATTCAGGGGTGGATGAAAGGCATTCAGCCCCATAGCTTATGTTGGCATCTTTTAACTCTAGATTAGTCTTTAAAATGGTACTAATGTATGGTTAGACTCAGGTTCTAGTACCAATATGTATTGTGGAGAAATTACAAGATTGAAATGGTGAAGTGCGGTATCCATAGGAAAAAGTTGGGAAAAATTGTGATATTTAAGGGCTACTAATATCAGATCCTCAAAATTTCCATTATTCTATTTTTTATCCTCCTTAATTCGAAACATTAATTTTTGACCCAAATTATGTTCGAGGATGTTAAGCGGGTGTCCTAGGAGAGTCTCAAAATTTTCAAACAAAGCTCGAGGTAATTTTAGATTACGAAGGTAGTAAGGCTCTGTGATAGCCCAACAATGCGGAGGTGGTGATCCACGTAAGTTCTGCGACATGGACCTAGGTAAAATTTTAGTTATTTAATTCTATCACTTGGGATGAGGAGATTTGGGTCTTTTACACTTTGTACTACCTTGTTCTTATTGTCCTATGATTCGTGCTTACATAATTTACTTGGTGATGCCATTAAGCTTTTTTATTTTGATTCTGATAAGTTTTTTTTGAGGCAGAATTCCTAATGTGAATTTAAATACTTTTTTCCATACTTCTAAAGCTTCAAGATATTCCTATCCATCATATAAGGACAAATGATTCCAATGGGGAGATAATGTAACACACCGCATTTTTGAGGTAGAATTCAAACTGTTCGTTATAGGTGTATAACTTGAATCAAGTTTTTAATATATAAATATAAGTATCATGATCTTTATCCAAGTGTAAAAAGATCCTTTTAGGGGAAGATAGTTCATAGTAAACACTTAGAGTGAAGTGGGGTTAAGAACTTTCATTATTTATAATATTTTGGAATTCAATTGTACAAGGGTCAACTTTGAACATATATAACTTCTGGAATGTGTGGAATTTTGGGGCTAATGACCAACAAAATTATAGATAAATATGTCCTCTTTCTAATGCATCATATTTTTCCTTGATACGATACCTGAGCCAAAAGTTATGAATATTTTCATGAAGAGGCAGTAAGGGTCTGTGATAGCAGCACGACGCGGAGCTTATCATAGAGATTACCCTCCGCCACATGCTAATTCTTTCAATTCGGCTAATTTTTTTTTTTTACTTGTGAGAAATGGTATTAAAGTCCTTCCACTTATAAATGGCCACTAAACACTATATTAACCTATTTCCATTAACTTTCACGACATAACATCAATTATTTCACTCACAAAAATCCTCTCTCTCAAATTCTTTTTTCCAAGTCAAGGTTAGTGTTCAAAGAGGTGGTCATCAATGGTCCTAAGAGTTTTGTCTTCTTCCAATTTTCTTGTGTCTAAGGTATGTACCTCTTTCCCTTGAATTTATAATTTTATTATGTCATAAATTGATATTAAATTCATGGTTTTGAATGTGGTTTTAGGTATAATTGAGGTCTTTAACATGATTGATCATTTAATTGATTTTCCATTTTTATTTATGCAATATTCTTACTTTATTAACAATTTTAAATATGGCGAGATGCATAAGAATAGTGATTAAACTAAGGGGTCATGGTTAACCCCCATTATGATGATTTTTCTTTGATAATGGTGTTGGAAATTGTATTCCCTCAACATATTCGTCAAATTGTCAATGAAAAGGCTTTTGTCACATAGTTGGGTTTACCAACTTGTAATAATTCATTGACATAAAAAGGATAATGAAGTATGCATGTTTTCCTTGAATGTCCTTGGTGGCCATATATTAATGGTGGAATTAAAACCATGTGGATTTATTTGATTAAGTGGGTTTGAGTCCCAATGATTGATTATTGAATACCTTTTTGACCTATGGTTTTGATTCTCAAGTTGGTTGAATTGATAACATGGCAAGATGATCAAAACTTGCAAGTGGTGTTGGTATGACGATACCAACGGGATGCCTTGGTGTGTAATTGGTTTGATAAAATGGGAATATACGTTAAATATTTTAATTATTCTTAAAAGAGGGTTGTGTGGGCTAACCGTAGAAGGTGGAGATCCCGAAGGGACCGACAATAGAAACTGTATTAGCTGGTGCGGGGGTCATTGTGGCTTGAGGGTTTGAGTCCCCTTGTCGATGACCAGGTGGTTTGAGTCCACCTTACTATTATTATTATTATGAGTGGAGGATTTGAGACCCCCTATCATATTTTTATAATCAAGTTCTTAAGTCACCTTGGTATATGCTGAAGGGTTTGAGTCCCCCATGCATATATATATAATCTTTCACTGATTCGTGTAGTTATATGCATTCACTCTTGGCTAGGGGGTGAGAACTAGGGCCCATATAGCCCTTAGGTACTATTATTATGACAATTAAGATACACAGTCTAGGTTAATATTTTAAAATTCATGCTAAGCCTTATTTTTTCCCAACATATCATATATATAATTATGTACGCATTACATATGATTTTGTGCTTTTGGTTTTTCTGGTTTTCATACTATGGATCATAAATTTATTTTATTCCGTTATCCTTGAGTTATATGCTAGTGCTCCAACTCTAACCATCTTTAGATATTGTATCCCCATGCGATGTAGGGCCTTGCCATACTACTACTCCTTCTACACAGTGACTAGGTGATCGTAAAATAGCTCATAAGTCAGACTAGAGTGGTGAGCTTCCATAATTTGAAAGACCCTATTTAATGATTTTGCTTCCTTGCATCATAAACTTTTTTTATTCTAGTTTTGGATCTTGTTAGTGGCATGTCCCAACACTTTATTTGTACTCAATTTTTATTAGAAGCTTTGTGGATATTGTGGTCTTAGTTATTTTGTGCATTTCAGATATTGATCCTTTACATAACCTTCTAGGATCTTTTATTACATTTTTTTTATATTAATGTTCATCCGCTGGTAGGTGATATTAGTTATATTGGAATAGCCTCAAGGGGTGGACTTTGATCCTCGGTGGACTTAGTATGTCCATCACGACTAGGCCCTGGTTCAGGTCGTGATAATTTTAAGTGAAGAATGTAGTCGTAGTTGTGTAACCTTTGATTGAGGGGTGGGTTTCCCTTTTATAGTGATTGACTAATATTGTAGAAATATTTGTATATTGTATGGAGTCTATGCAAAATATGATTAACTATGATTTTTTTTTATTCAAAATAGGGAAGTAGCTTAGACTGTATAGTTATGCTGATTGTAGAAATCATTTATAGGTGGTAAGTGGAAAGGGGTCGATTAGTAGACTCATTGATTCTTATGGTATTTAAAGGTAGTGGTCTATCATTTAAATTTTTTATTGCATGTTTTGTTAGAACACAATTCTTGCTTATATCTCAGCTTAAGGAGAAATAATTTAGAAAAAGAGATACCATACAATGACATTGAATTTTTACAAGAACCTAGGATATAGGTACAGGTACGTAAATTTGATGTGAGAAAATATCATATGCTAATAGATTGTAATGGGTTATATTGTGAGACTGAGATCGACTATACTTATTATGTGACTTTATCCCCCTAGATTGTTTTTTCTCTAGTAGTTGTAACCTAGTACTACATGTAAGAAGATTTTTGGTAGATTTTAAGATGTAGTAGTAAGATTGTGGAGTGGATGAATATGTGGGCCGTAGTTAAGTGAAATAAGAGACTTAGGTTAGTTTTTTTATTCAATGGATTAGTGTAGTATGTGGCATGTTTCATCAATAATACATGATTGATGCTAGAAATAGGCTTGACGTTCAGATATGGATTTTGGTGGTAAGAATAGTAGCTTATGATTAATGATGCATGTTTTGTGGGAATGAATTTTTAGTCTTTATGTGGTGTGTGAAAGATCATAGGTTGATAACTTATGAAAAAAATTGAGTGGATAATAGTGATATACATACATGAGGATTTGTGTTAAAATGATGAATTACGACCAGACATTTGGTGCATAAGAGAATTGGGTTTATAAGAATAAGTTGAATCCCAGGTAGCATGTGGTTAGATAAGGTTTTATGTGTATAAGTTCCATGTTTACCTATTTTATTTTCTTGAATTTCTTAGTATGGAAAAGCCTAGAAAGCTACTATATGGTGTTCTTTAGAGCTAAATTGGGGAAGTATAATTAGATGATTTAAGCTCTTGGTCTAGTTTTAAAAACTTTGTTAAGATGTAAGAGTATGTGATTAGAGTTTTAATGATATTATGTTAAGTAGTGGAGAATGGATTTTTATGACATAAGAAGTGTGGATGTGTATGCTCATAAGAGTGTGAGTTGCAGGGTGATGGATTTAGAGGCTAGGGAAAGTTAAGAGTAGCATTCCCAGAAAGCAATGCTTTCAGAGTATAGTATATTAGGAGGAGTTTAGCCTTTATATGTATGGATATACCCCTTAGACCTTTGTGTTGAGAGTTGTGGCTATAGATTTGATGTGAGGTTATGTACACAATTCAAGGATTTTGACTTTGGTTTAAAAGGGAGATGGACTAAGTTAGTTCTTGAATTTTCTCATGGTGTCAAGTTTATGGAAGAGTCATGATAAATCTATTCTTATTCAATCAATATCCTCCTACTTCAATTTAAGAGGACATTCTACCAGTCTTATGTATTCAAGTCATTTCTATACTTATGGGTTAAGTTCTCTATGTAGTTTATGTCCATGTTCTGACATCCAAACTAGGTGCATTAATGTCTCAATAATTGAATATTCTAAGTATTTAAGCTCTAGGTTATGATGCTCATGATTCCTAAATTCATGTGTCACATCATGATCTATTCTAAGAAACTATGCTATTTATATGCTACCGATTAATTCTATGTCGGGTCTAGCCTAGAGAGATAACCTCTATGCAAACTCATGGCCATTTTCAATTCTTAAAATCAGAAGTAATAGCTTTAAGTATCAATCCTTGTCTTAATATTTGGCTACATGAATTCCGGATTTATGCTATATAGCTCATGATTTATGCTCACATGCTTCTCACTATGACGAGTCCTAAGAATTTATGTTGTGTTATGTTTATGACTAAACCACTCTTTATTTAGGGTCTAGCAATTTGATATATGAAGCACTTTATGCCTATAGTATCGTATCTTACATCTTAGACCCCATCTTGAGTATTACAATAAATATATGTTATAATTTAATAGTATTTCTCTCATTCGTGGTGCTTTAGTCACTCAATGACCTTCCAAATATTAGTATGATATTGGTTATGAAAGTGTAGTAATGTTTTAGATGAGAGAATAAATGTTTCTTATGGAGTTAACTTTTTGTGTGACTACTCGACCTAAGGTTATAGTTTAAGAGGGAAGAAGGTTATAGTCTTCAGTCTAGAACTCAATTCAGCTCTATAGAATCAGGACTATCAGACATAGTCACTCAATATCAGTAACTCCAAATTATCAGTTACTTAGTATCAAAACTCAGTACTTAGCTTTAGAAAAGCTTAGTTATAGTATACATATATGCACAGTATTACATCCTCAGTATTTGAAGTAGTTTCAATTATTCATGTACTCTCATATTCAGTTACTCTATATCATTCAGTCAGTTACTGTTGATACATATGAACCTTTCCATTCAGCATTACCTTATCTAGCATACCAGTACATTCCATGTACTGACCACATACTCTTTCTTTGCACTATGATGTCTTATATTATAGGTTTAGATGCTCAGGATCCTGATCGTATTTAGATAGATCCAGTCAATAGTTGCAGATTTAGTTATGATTCCTCATCTATCGGGGATATGATCTATTTCAATTTATCAGTAGTTCAGTAGTTGGAGTTAGTTAGAGGTTTGTCCCATCAACTCCTTATTGAGATAGTTCAGCTAAAGGCTTTCAGACTAGACCAGTTCAAACACTGTTTCATTTTTAGCTATTTTATCAGACGTTATATTTTTATTAGTATCTAAGATATTTAGAACCTTATGGAAATTCAGTCTAATTCCATATTATTTATAGTATTATTATTTATGGCTAATAGAAGATATCATTAATAGGTTAGCTTGTGGTCTTTTGGGGTCATAAGCACCGTGTAGCTCCCAGGGTATACTCTCGGGGCGTTACATCGAGTTTTGCCGATTTAGGAGACATGATTGGCAATTCCCAATGTATACATTACCCTGAGGCACTAATATACTAGAATAGTATGTAGGACCCTAATCATTAAGGAAATAATGGATTAGGGGGCTTGGTCAATGAGTAAATTATGGATTCCATATAGCCCGTGGAATTTTAGAAATGTAAGGTGTATCATCTAGCTCAGAACTAACACAAACAGTTGAGTCAATGTTTTACAAGAAAGAATTGAAGATCTTTAAATTATGCCCATGTGTTTTTATATATATTATGATAACTTTTTTCACAATGCTCTCCCATATTTTACATGAAATCTACATTATTTTGGATTGTTCTATATACCAATACTCTTCAAGTATTAATCCCCCATATTTTAGGTTCTACGGTATCATCCCATGGTCTATCACATCAATAGAATATTTGGGATATGATAGAGTTGGTAAGCCATCCATATTTTTGACGATATATTCATATGTTGACTTCTTACAGTCTATGGTCCAGCCGGGGCCTTGTCCCGACCTAGACTGTTAGTTTTTAGTAGAGGCTTTGTAGACAAGATTTGAGTATTGTTTTTGTATAAATTCATTGGAATATTTCTATTATAAGTTTTCATTGAATATTATTATATCTTTCGTACTATGATATATGTATGGATTATGCTTATGATAGTATGATAAGGGGGTCTCTCGGGCCTTAGAGGTTCGAGATGCATGTCATGGCCAGGGCTTCGTCTAAAGTAGTGACAAGGATGCTCCTTCATCAATTTTTTTTTCAAATTCAAGGGTTCGACTTATGACGGCAAAAACCTTATTAGCTCAAGTTTAAATATTTCATATTGCTCAGATTGTTTGTGTTCTTGAGTTGAGTTCTGTAATTTGATTCACACTCAAGAATGAGTGTAATATTTTTATTTTTCATTTGGTACTAGTTAGACTTAGCTAGGTTTGAGACTGATTATGACAGAGTTATCAAAGAGGAGATTGTAACAAGTTATTGCAATTTAGTGGAACTTAGAGTTAAGTTATAATAGAGTCTGTAATCATGATTGATTCTGATTATAGTGGAGTTTGAGAGCCTCTTAGTGAAGGTCGTGCTTTTCCTTCCTTGAGCAAGGATGTTTTCACGTAATATCATTGTGTTGATTTATTTACTGCAATCTCTATGTATTACTATTTTATTGTCATATATTTTACTTCGGGGACCTGGTCCGTTATTAGTGGTGTATAATTATGTTTCATCAATTGGTATCAGAGCGAGGTCATAGTAAAAGGTTCACACATAGTGTGTCTTTTTTATGATAGCTACTCTACCCAATCTATAGGAAGGACAATCTGCTACTAGGCCACCCCATTTCAATGCATAATACTATGGGTTATGGAAAATTAAAATATATGACTTCATTATGGATAAATACAGCGAGTTGATGGATGAACATGTTCCAGTAAAAGAGGTTAAAGAAGGAGATAAAACAACGATGGTAGATAAAAAAAGAAGAGAGTGTTAGCTAAATCTGATGGTAAAGGGAAAACGAAAGCCACTAAGTTACAAATTGACCATGAAGAAAATATGAAAGACTCTTAAAAGCTTTTCATTACTGCTTTTGAGAAGTATGGGGGATAGGAAAGGGACCTGGTTCACATAAAACAGGATCTTAACAAATCCTTAAAACGAACAAACTCTACACAGATTCTTGCAAACCCAACAAGTCAGGACATCAACAATGGTAGAGGTATTGGGTATCAGTACAACACTTATTATCTTAAATCCAAAGGCAAGTATGTTCCTGTTGCTAGAAAATTTTTTTAGAATTGTCTTTGCAAGCATTATAGTAGAGATGGTCACAAAAATAAGCACTTTTAACTAGGTATGTTCATCAGATGCAATCATTCTCTAAAGAATATATTTCATTGACAAACTTTAAGAGGAATAAACTACGTATTTGGACCAAGAAATTTGTGATCGCTCTTTTATCTTTATTTTGGGAACTCAGACTCAATTGGATTCCCAAATCTAACAAATAAACTCTGTATGCAGCTGGGAGTAAGGGAATTCAATAAAAGATGGTTCATGGATAGTCAATGCTATAAGTATATGACTAGAAGAACTAATTGTTTTCTCTCACTTAAGGAACTTCAAAGCAGAGGTGTCTCTTTTAGAAATAGAAATAAGGGCTTTATCCATGGTATTGGAAACTTTGGAAAATACTTAAATCATACTATTAAGTATTTCTCTTATGTGAATAGTTTAAAGTACAGTCTTCTAAGTGTATCCTAAATCTATAACAAAGGAAATAAAATGGAGTTCTTATCTGATGGGTGGTTTGTGTACAACTTGATGACTCAGAAAGTTATAGTCAGAGATAAATATGTAAGACCATGCATGCAGCTGAGTTCTACACAGTAGCTGACTATGAATTGACTTGCTTAAGTACTCAAGGTGAAAATAATGATCTGTGGCACAGAAGGTTGGGACATGTAAGTTTCTCTCTTCTTTACAAACTAATCTCAAAGGAACTGGTCTGTGGTTTTCCAAAGCTACTATTTTTAGATAACAAGGTTTATAATACTTGTGTCAAAGTAAGACAAACCAGACCACCCATTAAGTAAAACAAGCAGGTAAACACCATAAAACCCCTTGAATTATTGCACATGGACCTATGTGAACCTGTCAAAGTCCAAATTAGAGGTGGTATAAGATATGTGTTTGTTATTTTTGATGACTATTCCAGATTTATTTAGACCAAGTTCCTAAGGACCAAGGATGAAACATATGAAGTACCTGTGATTTTTCAAACAAATTCAGATAAAATTGAATAGTAAGATTGTAGGATTTAGATTTGATCATAGAACTAAGTTTGAGAATGTCAAAGTTGAAGAATTCTGTGTAGAAAATTGCATTCGACACAACTTCTCTGCCCCAAGAACCCCCTAGAAAAATTGACTAGTAGAAAGTGACACTAATTCAAATTACCAGAACCATGTTGATTGATAGTGTTCTTCCAAAGAATTTTTGGGCTGAAGCTGTCAGTACTGCCTATTATGTGACCAAAAAGTTCCTGAGTTATTCTATTTTAAACAAAACTCCGTATGAACTTATTTTTAGCAAAAAGCCTAAACATGACTATTTCAGACCCTTTAGTTGCAAGTGCTTTGTTTTAAATAGTTAGGAGAATAATCTTGAGAAGTTTGATTGCAAAAGTAAGGAATTTGCATTTTTAGGTTACTTCTCAACAAGTAAAGCACATAGAGTTTTCGACAAATGGACCCTTTGTTTGGAAGAAAGTGTATATGTGGTCTTTGATGAATCAAAAAAGCTAAAAAATCCCACTGGAGGTGAAAATTCTTATATAGAAGAACTCATTCCTAGTCAAAGGAATGGTAAAGTTCAAGATAAGGTTCAATAATAGAATAATATAGTTGTTGATGAAGAAGGAAATAGTGAATCAGGTCCTTAATTTTAGGATCCAAATTTCGAAGTGGAACTTCAAGAAGTATTCTTTCCAAATTATCAAGGACCTAGTCCCAGTAGAGCATAGTTAAAAAGATCAAACTGAAAGCATAAATTATTTCACCTCCTTGAAAATTTGACCTCTTCTTACAATTTGGAATGCAAACAAGAGCTTAAGCTAGAAATTTAATTGCATTCTCAGCATTTTTTCACAATCTGAGTCTAGAAATGTAAAGAAAACCCTAAAAGATGTTAGCTGTATTAATGGTATGCAGGAAGAACTTCAGCAATTTATAAGGAGAAATTCTGGCACCTACTCCCTAATCTTATCGACAAAACTATGATTGGGACAAAGTGGATATACAGAAAAAAGCAAGATAAACATGACATTGTAAAAACAAATAAAGAAAGTTTTTTGTACAAGGATACTATTAGGAGAAAGGAATTGACTATGGTAAGACCTTTTCTATTGTTTCATGGATAGAAGCTGAAATACCTCAAACTTTGACACTTGCAAGATTTTATGAGTTTTGAACGTTAAGGACATTATATTACTTAAAAGGGTGCTAGTTGTATGCTTGGGTACAGTTTATGGGCCTTCCACTCATATGATAATCACCAATGTTGGGTTCTTTTTTGTTTAAGATACGAATTGGAATCCTACTAGTTGTATGATAGTCATAAAATTTATATGTTGCCAAGTCATATGATGTCAATTATTTAGTCTAGTGGATTATGACCAAGGTATGGTTCCAAGGGTACTACTCATTTATTAAAATACAATTTAGGTAGGTGTGGTTGTATTATGGATATTATTGAGGTAAAAGGTGATACTAGGGTATGAGATAAGCGTACCACTCATACCCTAAGGTACGGTTTAAGGGTATAGTTTATACCATCCTGCGGGTAAATTTTTATCTTTTAATACAAGCATAGTCTGGAAATTTCCTACCATAGAAAACTTAAGTCCCCAAATTATATAAAACTCAGTGGCCTCTCATAACTCACTTGAAAAGGTAGAAACACTCACAAATCCTCTCTAAAATCTCTCAAGAAGGTTAGCTAGGGTTTTTATCAAGGTGTTTATCTAGAGTCTCAAGAGTCAATTTCTCTCTGTGTATCTTCATAAATATGGAACGTTACTCCTCCCTCACTGTTAGTTCAACTAAAGGCATGATTTAATTTATGGTTTTTTGGGAATAATTGTTTTATGGTTTAAGGTTCTCAAATATATGTTGGGTTCTTGGTTATAAATGGTTTGGTTATGGTTATCCCTTATTTTATATGTTTTTCATGTTTTGTTGGTGGTTTGAACATATGGTTGCATGGGAATGGTTAATTCGTACTTGATTTTGGTTTTGAAAATTTTATGCCCTCTACATGTTTGATAAAATTCCTATGAGGATGTTTTTACTATATTGTTGAATTTTCATTACAAACTGTGCATGGTATAAAGTGGTAATGGAACCCTAACTGGTTTTGATGGTCTTTAAAGTTTAAATGATGAGGTCTTGGTTGTCATGGTTATGGATAAATTTAATATACTTGGCAGGTACATGAGAATCCCCTAAGCAACTTAATAATGTAATCTATGGGTACATTGGAATCCCTTTTTCAAAGAGGATGGCTAAGGACATTGCTTGCAATCTATGGTTAGTATGATGATACCACTACTTATATCTTTTGTTAATAATAAATGGAATTGGTGGTTTGGTTGTGTGCTTATGGTTTTAATTGGGCAATAATGGTTTGGTGTGATAGCTAACAGTGAAGGTGTGAGTCCAATAGACGGACACTAGAAACTCAAGTTTGCAGATATGAGGATTGATCATGGCGACCATATATATAATAGTTATGGAGTACATGAGAATAAACTAAGTTATACTTATATGTATGTATCATAGAGAGTGAAGGGTACATGGGAATCCTCTACTCCTATGGTATCTTTGGTTCATGCGTCAACATGCATCGGGGCTCGTTAAGGGGGTAATACTGGACCCATATATCCCATGGGTAGTTCTAAGATATTTAAGCTACACATACCTGGGTTAATGGTTTTAAGGCATTCTAACCTAGTTCGCTCTCCCAGCATGGATAGATATATATGGTATTATATGTATTTTTTTGTATACCTGGTTTTAAAGGTTGGTATTATTTTATCCGTATCCTGAGTGCATGCTAGTGTTCACCCACTAACTCATCTTCATGCATTGTATCCCCATGTAATGCAAGAACTGGCCATACTACTCCTCCTTCTCATTGATCGGATTAGGGTACAACCGGTGATGGATTAAGTTGGTGAGCTTCCATAGTTCAGAAGGCATCTATTTTATGTTATGGTTTCTTTTTCATACTTCAGGTATTTCATAGACTTTGCATTTTGCTATGGACCTATGTGAACTTGTCAAAGTCAAAATTAGAGGTGGTAAAAGATATGTGTTTGTTATTGTGGATGACTATTCTAGATTCATTTGAATTAAGTTCCTAAGGACCAAGGATGAAACATATGAAGTACCTGTGATTTTTCTCAAAACAAATTTAGATAAAATTGAATATTAAGATTGTAGGATTTAGATTTGATCATAGAACTAAGTTTGAGAATGTCAAAGTTGAAGAATTCGGAGTAGAAAATTGCATTAGACACAACTTCTCTGCCCCAAGAACTCCCTAGAAAAATGGACTAGTAAAAAGTGACACTAATTGAAATTACCAAAACCATGTTGATTGATAGTGTTCTTCCAAAGAATTTTTGGGCTGAAGCTGTCAATACTGCCTATTATGTGACCAACAGGTTCCTGAGTTATTCTATTTTAAACATAACTCCATATGAACTTAGTTTTAGCAAAAAGCCTAAACATGACTATTTCAGACCCTTTGGTTGCAAATGCTTTATTTTAAATAGTTAGGAGAATAATCTTGAGAAGTTTGATTGCAAAAGTAAGGAATTTGCATTTGTAGGTTACTTCTCAACAAATAAAGCACATAGAGTTTTCGACAAGCGGACCCTTTGTTTGGAAGAAAGTGTACATGTGGTCTTTAATGAATAAAAAATGCTAAAAAATCCTATTGAAGGTAAAAATTCTTATATAGCAGAACTCATTCCTAGTCAAAGTAATGGTAAACTTGAATATAAGGTTCAATAATAGAATAATATAGTTGTTAATGAAGAAGGAAATAGTGAATCAGGTCCTCAATTTCAGGATCCAAATTTAGAAGTGGAACTTCAAGAAGGATCTTTTCCAAATTATCAAGGACCTGGTCCCAACAGAGCACAGTTAAAAAGATCAAACTGGAAGCATAACTTATTTCACCTCCTTGAAAATTTGACCTCTTCTTAGAATTCGGAATGCAAAAAAGAGCTTAAGCCAGGAATTTAATTGCATTCTCAGTATTTTTTCACAAGATCAACCTAAAAATGTAAAGAAATCCCTAAAAGATGTTGACTGTAATAATGGTATGCAGGAAGAACTTCAGCAGTTTGAAAGGAGCAATTCTGGCACCTACTCCCTAATCTTATCGACAAAACTATGATTTGGATAAAGTGGATATACAGAAATATGCAGGATGAACTTGGCATTATAAAAAGAAATAAAGAAAGTTTTTTGTACAAGGATACTATTAGGAGGAAGGAATTGACTATGGTGAGACCTTTTCTCTTGTTGCATGGATAGAAGCTGACATACCTCAAACTTTGACACTTGCAAAATTTTATGAGTTTTGAACATTATGGACAACATATTACTAAAGGGTGCTAGTTGTATGCTGGGGTACAGTTTAAGGGCCTTCCAATCGTATGATAATCAACATTGTTGGGTTGTTTTTTGTTTAAGATACGAGTTGGACATACTAGTCGTATGATAGTCAGAAGATTTATATCTTGCCAAGTCGTATGATGTCAATTATTTAGTCTAGTGGATTATGACCAAGGTACGGTTCCAAGGGTACTACTTATTTATTAAAATACGATTTAGGTAGGTGTGGTTGTATTATGGATAGTATTGAGGTCAAAGGTGATACTAGGGTACGAGATAAGCATACCACTCATACCCTAAGGTACGGTTTAAGGGGATAGGTCATACCATCCGGCAGGTAAGTTCTTAACTTTTAAGACAAGGGTAGTCTGGACATTTCCTACCATAGAAACCTTAAGTCCCCAAATTATATACAACTCGGTGGCCTCTCATAACTCACTTGAAAAGGTAGAAACACTCTCAAATCCTCTTTAAACTCTCTCAAGAAAGTTAGCTAGGGTTTTCATCAAGGTGTTTATCTAGAGTCTCAAGAGTCAAGTTCTCTCCATGTATCTTTATAAATAAGGAATATTACTCCTCCCTCACTGTTAGCTCAACTAAAGGCATGATTTAATGTATGGTTTTGGGGGCATAATTATTTTAATGTTTTGGGTTTTCAAACATATGTTGGGTTCTTTGTTATAAATGGTTTGGTTATGGTTTTCCCTTATTTTAATTTTGGTTTTCATGTTTTATTGGTGGTTTGAACATATGGTTGCATGGGAATGGTTAATTCCTACTTGATTTTGGTTTTGAAAATCATATGCCCTCTGCATTTTTGATAAAATTCCTATGAGGATGTTTTTACTATATTGTTGAATTTTCATTGCAAACTGTGCATGGTATAAAGTGTTAATGGAACCCTAACTGGTTTGGATGGTCTTTAAAGTTTAAATGATGAGGTGTTGGTAGTCATGGTTATGGATAAATTTAATATACTTGTGGCGTACATGGGAATCCCCCAAACAAGCTTAATAATAATCACCTTTTTGGGTATATGGGAATCCCCCAAGAAACTTAATAATGTAATCTATGGGTACATGGGAATCCCTTTTTCAAAGAGGATGGCTAAGGACATTGCTTGCAAGCTATGGTTAGTATGACGATACCACTAATTATATCTTTTGTTAATAATAAATGGAATTGGTGGTTTGGTTGTGTGCTTATGGTTTTAATTGGGCAATAATGGTGGGGAGTGATAGCTGACCGTGAAGGTGTAAGTCCAATAGACGGACACTAGAAACTCAAGTTTGCCGATATAAGGATTGATCATGGAGACCATATATATAATAAATATGGGGTACATGAGAATACACTAAGTTAAACTTATATGTATGTATCATAGAGAGTGAAAGGTACATGGGAATCCCCTACTCCTATGGTATCTTTGGTTCATGCGTCAATATGCATCGGGGCCCGTTAAGGGGGTAATACTGGACCAATATATCCCATGGGTAGTTCTAGGATGATTAAGCTACACATTCCTGGGTTAATGGTTTTAAGGCATGCTAACCTAGTTCCCTCTCCCAGTATAGATATATATATATGGTACTGTATGTATTTTTTGGTATACTTGGTTTTAAAGGTTCGCATTATTTTATCCGTATCTTGAGTGCATGCTAGTGTTCACCCACTAACTCGTATTCATGCATTGTATCTCCATGTAATACAAGAAACGGCCATACTACTCCTCCTTCTCATTGAAAGGATTAGGGTATAGCCGGTGATGGATTGAGGTGGTGAGCTTCCATAGTTCAGAAGGCATCTATTTCATGTTATGGTTTCTTTTTCACACTTCTAGTATTCCATAGACTTTGCATTTTACCATGGTCGAGGGCATGTCCTAACTAGATATTCTTTGGTTTGGTTTATAGGCTTTTTATGGACAATTATGGACTATGGTATGGAACGATTTTGATAGATATTTATATATTGGGTAATCATTTTGGTTTTGTTGGTTATTTGTTGAATTTAATTGTTTGGATTGGTCTAGGAGGTATACTTATTCCAAAGCTATTATATCTTCTAATACACTATCTTGTTATACGATTGAAATTCATCTGATTCAGGTTTAATATTGGTTGGTTGGATTAGGTATCGTGGTGGTCTCTATTCTGGGTTGGACTTGAAATGCCCATTATGACAAGGCCCTAGTTCTTGTTGTGTCAAAAGAAATTAGAATTTATATTGCTTTGGCAGCCTATATGTGTTTCAAACTTTTCCAAATAGATGCCAAGAGTTCCTTCCTAAAGAAAAATTTGATGAAAGAAGTGAATGTCAAACAACCTTTAGTTTTTGAGGATGCTGATATCCTACATCATGTGCTCAAGTTGGATAAAGCTCTTTATTGTTTTAAGTAGGCACCTAGAGCTTTGTATGAGAGGTTGTCAATGTTTGTTCTGGACAATGACTTTAAACAAGGGAAAATTGACAATACCCTCTTCCTGAAGTCTGTAGGTAACAATTTGTTGATTGTATTGATTTATGTTGATGACATAATAGTTGGACCAACCTCCAAATCCTTGTGTGAAGAATTTTCAAAATTAATACGAAGTGGGATTGAGATGATTCTTCCCAGGTCTTCAAATCTAACAAACATCCCAAGGTGAAATGATTTGGCAAGAAAAGTACCTCAGGGATGGCTTATTTCCTAGGTTTTTCTCTATTTTTTAAGGATCTAAGAAGTAAAATTCAGTTACACTATCTACTTCTGAAGCTAAATATGTGGTTGCAACTTCTCATTATAATTAATTGCTACAGATTAAACAATAGCTTAAGGACTTTGGATTGTCGCTAAAACAATCCCTTTGATGTATGATAATACCAGTGCTCTAAACATGGCTAAAAAATCTTATAGAGCATAAAAGGATAAGGCATATATATTGATGTGAGACATCACTTAAAGAGAAACAATGTTGAAGAGAGGGCTATTTTCATGAAATTTTGTAAGACTAAAGATCAGGTGGCTGATATCTTCACAATGGATCTTCACAAGGAGCAGTTTTTGAAGAATAGGTAGAGGCTAGGGCTGATCAATATAAATTTACGTACTCTATTGATCGATTTCCTCAAATCATTCGCTATGATTAGGAGAAAAGTATCTTTGATGAAATTTGTGCATTTTGGTCTAACTCAACACCATAACTTTGTAGGTATACACGTATGGAGAGCTACCTCAAAGGAGAATAAATGAGACAGACACAATCTAAAAGTTCCTTCAAGCAAGTAAGGGTCCTGGTACTATTCCACAGGTTAGTATCAACCTGTGTCCTAATAACTACATAAAACATTTTTTTTAAAAAATGATATTTTGTCCTACCTGTCTGAAAACTGTCAAGTCCTAAAAACAAAAATTTAAGGTCACACATATAGGTACTAGACACGTCCCATGCTCCATAAATTCAAATATTGCACCTGTACTTTTCTTTAAAAACAATCAAACCTTTTTCACCCATATTTTCTTTCCAAAATTAGCTCCAAATTTTGTACTCAAAAGGAAATCTTTTTCCTTAGTATAAAAATTGTCTTTCTTTGTTCCAAAATTATCATCCTAAAATTTCAAACTACTGATAAATCATCTTCTTCAAACCCTCAAAATACTTTGAACCTATTTCATCTCCCACACCATCTTCTGAAAACCCAGTGGTTGAGTCGTCTTTCGTACCAGTCCCGATAGAACAATCCACCATGGATTAAACCCTAAAAATGGTAGAACTTATAGCTAAAATTTCTATAATTGTTGACCAAAGTGAAGACTTTGGGTCAACAATCGAAGATGAATTTCCCCAAGTCTCCCCAAAATGTCTATGCCTTCTAAAACTCAAAACAAACCTATTTCTCCTACTTCTCTAACTCAAACCTTATTTTTTCCCAATTCTTTGATAAAAATCATTCAATAAAGAAATCTAACCCCTCTAGGAGTGAGTTGGCAGGGGGAAGTGGGTCACCGAGAATCTAATTTTTCTTTCAAATGATCCTAAAGAGAGTTCTATAGAGTTGGAAGACAATATGGCTGGTTATGAAAATATGTTTTCCTCATTTGACTTAGTATCTAAGTCAAATATGCATACTATTCCCTTTTTCAACCTCCTATGGAGGATATGGAGATTGATAAGAATTATATGCCTCTACGGTAGTCTGTGTAGAGATAAAAGGGAATTAAAGCAAAAGAGATTGTAAATGTTACTAAGAATTACACAACAAGGAGTATGGAAAGGAATTTTATGATAGATGCTATGAAGAAAAATAAATCTGCCACAACTAAATAACGAAAACTGAAGAAGGGGAAAATATGTAAGAAAGACAATGTAGAGTTTCTTATGGTTGGAGAATGTGATGATGAAATTAATTTTGATATTACTGCTATAACAGAAAAGAAGAGAAAAGAAGTTTAGGAAGTAAAGAGGACCAGGCCCTCTTAGACTAAAATAAGAGCCTAACTCCTAAGAAACACATTATTATGACGAAAAAAGTGACTGGGGTACCTATTTCTAGGAAAAGAAAAGTAACTAAATTAGATCCTGGAAGTGCCTCTAAATGAATAAAGAGGGAGAAAGAATAGAGGTGTTTGACTAGAGAGGAGAGAAATAAAATTCTAAGAACATAGAAAGTGTTGACTGGGAGTGTATTTTATTTTAGGATTTTTGAGAAACCTAGATTGGTAGAGTTAGTGGAATGTGTAAGGCATTATGGGCGGTTTCACATTCTAGAAGAACCCGTTCCCACTGTTTTTGAAAATGAGGTGAGGCAATTTTACTGCACAATGAAATTTTCTAATTATTAGCTAATGTTATAAGCTTTGGTTCAAGGGAATAAATTGAAATTGGTTGAATAGGTTCTATGGAAAATTTTGGATGTTCCCATTGTTTTTGTGAGGATTATTTTGAAATAAGAACCCTCAATTGAATTTAGAGTGGATGCTTCAAAGAAAGGGTGAACATCTGTTGATAGTGTGAGAAAGAAATTTCTCAAAAGTTAATTTCAGTTGGTTTTGAGTTTGTGACCAAGGTTGTTTTGCCTAGAAAAGAACAAAATCCATAGTTGTTGATATTTTAATTATAGAGAGCCTAAGTAAGTTTGAACCTATCTATTTGCCTGCATTGATGATAAAGCACATGTATAAGGTTACCAATGTCAAGGAAGGGAGATATGGCATGCCCTATGGATATTTTCTTAATAGAGTATTTGATCACTTTATAATGGTTGGTGCGAAAGAGACTGCTAGAACTAAAATAGATGTTCACTTTTATAATATTGATTGAGATTAGGTGTGTAGAAGGAAAATTGAGGATTATGTCCCAGCTATCATAATTATTGCCTACTCAGGAGAGTTTATACAAAGAAATTGATGAATTAAGAGTTAATCTGGCTACCAAAGCAGCATAAATTCTGAACTTGAAGATAAGAAACCAGTAACTTTCAATTAAAAGACTTGGTGTTGTAGAAGATCTAAAAATAGAAAATACAGAACCAAAAGGCAAAGTCAAAACACTCATAAAGTAGGTTTTAGGTTTGAATGCAGAACTGAAGGACCTCACAAAGTAGTTGTTGAACTCTCATACAACAGAAAATACTAGGATAGAAATATTGCTTAAGTCTATCTCTCTCCCCCAAACTTCTATCCTCTTAAGCCCCATCATTTCTTGATTAAACCTTGTGTCAGTTTCTTTAATTGTCTCAACTGGATTCTTATGTTCAACAATTTTTTGTTGATTTTTATGCACTATATGGTACTAGCCTATTTTTAATGTCTATCAAGTGATTCTCTTTCTATAAGTTATTCATTCTTGTTTGTTTTGTCCCAGTGGCCATGAGTTAACCATTTTGTCCTTTTTATATCTTGGTTTACTATTTTTACTTGTTTTTATGATGCTAAAATAGGAAAGATTAAATTTCACTAAGGCATGAACCAGGTAACAAGTATAATGGCAGGGTAGGAGTGTTGATGATAGGAGAAATATTGATAGGGGGTATAATGTATGGTCAAAGAAAGAGTTTGGAATTGTCCTAAAACTGTAGTGACAGGATCCTACTAATAGAGCGGATGCTTATGTACGTGTAGATGTTGTTGCTCTATTCTGAATAAATTTTTATGGCTTGTGAACATCGTTTGTTATTTTAAAAAAGAGGAAAATTATTGTCTTATATTTTGATGATGATAACATAATCCTTACAGGACCGAGTCCGGAGTTTACTTTTCCCAGGCACAACTATTACATTTTGGACAATTTTATCTTCTCGTGCAATAACTATGCAGGTGCTCAACATATCAGAATGGACAGCTGGTCAAGTATAAATTTGAACATTGAATTCTACACTTTTATAAATACATAAGGATGCTCCTCCCTCGATAGTTTTTTGCATATTCAAGGATTCAACTTGTGATGGCAAAAACCCTGATAGCACAAGTTCAAATATTTTATACTGCTCAGAGTGTTTATGTTCTTGAGTTGAGTTCTATAATTTATTTACTCTATGGAAAGAGAGTAAAGTTTCCATTTTGCATTTAAATTTCTTAGTTAAGAGTTACTTGAGGTTGTGCTTGTTAGAGTTAGGCAAGTTCAAGAGTGATTTCGACATTTTTTTCATAAGAGAATTGTAATAGACTTATTGCAATTTAGTGGAACATAGAGTTAAGTTCTAATGGAATCTATAATCGTTACTGATTCTTATTATGGTAGAGTTTGAGAGCCTGTGAGTGTAGGTCTTGATTTTTCTCTCTTGAGCAAGGAGGTTTCCTCGTTAAATTCATGTGTTGATTTATTTACTGCATTCTTTGTGTGATATTATTTAATCATCATATATTTTACTTTAGGGACCTGGTCCCTTAATGGTGATGTACTTCTAAATTTCATCAAATGATGTATAAAAACTAATACTAATCACATATATATTTTGTAACTCAAATATATAAATATTATGAAACACCCTAGTTTCTGGACCTTAGAAAATTTCCTATAATTATGATCTCTGGACCCAATACGACTCATAGGTATGATTCTTATATTGGGGTACGGATGGTATGATCCAACCGTGTACTGACCAGTGTTGGTTGGTGGGATTAATTTGGTTACTAGAATGAATATGACTTAGGGATACTAGTCATATTGGTGGTTATGGGTTATTTGGTTCCTTAATATAATATTAGAACTGGTTACT
Organism: Capsicum annuum; assembly: GCF_002878395.1. Classification (NCBI taxonomy): domain Eukaryota; kingdom Viridiplantae; phylum Streptophyta; class Magnoliopsida; order Solanales; family Solanaceae; genus Capsicum; species Capsicum annuum. The sequence continues at coordinate 170,301,755 of NC_061114.1, read as the reverse complement.
TAGGTTAGATCTAAGTCTTAGTGGCTCACCATGATCCGTAAGCTATGGTACATCATACCAATGACTCGTATGGTGTTTAGTGTCTAAATCTTTCTTGGGTACAAATCTGCCAGAGGTATGGATCATATGTTGTAGTTACAACTTAGTTGAATGAGTCATATACTTGACAGTTGATTGATAGAAGGGTTGAGGAATCGATACGAGTAGTGGATACCAATGGTATTGAGGGGATACAACTCATGAGGGCCAGTCGTATCTCTGTGATGAGAATTTTGTGCAACTTAAGTGGGGGTATTTCGGACACTTCCCTACTTATCCTAATAGGGTCCCACAACTTTTAACCTACTTGGGAGGATATTTACCCTATTATTCTATTCATTAGCACTTAGAAACTCTTCATAACCACTTCATAATTCTCTCAAGAGTTATTGGGCAAGGGGAGCTAGGGTTTCAATGAAAGAAGCAATTTGAGGCTTGTCTTGGTGATTTCTTTCAATCATCATCTTGGTTTAAGTCATGTTATATTCCCTCATTGTTAATTTTAATTAAATACATGGTTTATATGAATGTTTTTAAGGTTTTACTATTACATGATTTTGGCTTTCAAATGGGATTTGGGGGTTTTGATGTTAAATGGTTGATTATGTTTTTCCATGGATTTAATTATTCTTTTATATGTATTAATGGTGGTTTTGGATAAGTTGATTGAATGGGAAAGGTTTAATGGTAATCAAAATTGGTCTTGGTTTGATTATGCCCCCAATGTGTTTGATAAAAAGCTTATAAAGATATGTTCATTGCATTAAATTCTTTTAATGGAACTCTTGCATGTTTTAAACTTGGTAAGAGAATTATGCATTGTTTAAATTATTTTGAAAGGATAAAGGCTAATAGGTTATTCTTGTGGGGAACATGAAAGTCTCCCAAGTTGTTTAATATGGTAAATAGAAGGGCACTTGAAAGTCCCCTTTAACCTATAATTGGTTGGCTATTAATGATACTTGCAAGTAAGGGTTGGTATGACATTACCAATATCAATGGACTTGGTTAATAAATGGATAATGATTTGGTTATTTGAAAATTAGTTTTAATTGTGCAATAATGGTGGGGGTGTAGCTAAGCCATGAAAGGTAGAGGTCCCAGGGGGACCAAAACTAAAAACTAATATTTGACAATATGAGGTTGGTCTTGGTGACTGTGTACATGATGTCAAACTTATTTTGGGTTGTACTAGTCATCCCATGGGATATTTCCATTGTCGTTTGGCTACATGCACTGGGGAGCTTACAACAAGGGGAGCTAAACCCATCTAGCCTTGGGTAGTTTAGGACGGCAAAGCTACATAGCCCAGGTAAAGGTTTTAAAGGCATGCTAAACTCCATCTTTTTCCCAGCATAGTTTATTTATATATGTATGGTTATGTTCATATATATGGTGTTACTTGATTTTATAATTTCCATTATCTTATCCTTACCCGAGATTATGCTAGCGGTCACTCACTAACCCCATCTACTGGCTATGTATACCCACGCTATGATGGAACCATCCATTCTAATCCTCTTACATAGTGATTGATTAAGGAATAATATTTGGACTAAAGTGGTGAGATTCCTTCCTTTTTGAAGATATCATTTCATTTTATGGATATTTCTTAGCATTATGGTTTTATTTTGGATATTTGTTTTGGATATGGTTTGGCTCATGTCCCAATCAGATTTTATCACTTTTTTGGATAGAGACTTTATGGTACTTCTATGGGTTAGAATGGGCAGGATCTATATGATTGTCAAAGTTGAAATTAGAATAGGCTGGGAGGCTGGCATCATCGGACATAATTTCTCTCTGTTCTATCATATTTTATTTTGGGATTAATTATATTATATTTTAGACATCTTTGGTTATGGACTGGTTAAAGGCCTTGTTTCGTTTGGGTTTTTATAGTTGCACTATGGTTATGGTATGGTTGGACTTGACTGGGTTTATCATAGTTGTGATCTATTCCCAGTGTCTTTGTGTGAGCTGTTACACTATTATGTTTCATGCTCGAAATTTAACTAACTTTGGGCAGGCAACTTAAGGTTGGGTTGGGTAACGGGGGAGGTCTTCGGTCCTGGTCGAACTTGGGATGTCTATTATGACAAGGCCCCAAGGCGGGGCATGTCAAGTTGGTATCAGAGCCTAGGTTCATGGTCAATTGGGAGTCCACCAAGCCATGTCGAGTAGAGTCTCTTTAAGGGGTTTGTAGCATGCCACATTCATAAGGAAGGGGGTATAAGGCATTGAGGAATATTTAACTTTATTGGTATTCTATTTTTAATCATGAATTCTTAGTCTCCGAATCTTCTCTAATCCTTGTTTGTTCATCCTTCATATCATGCCTCGTAGATATGAAACACTAAGAAATTTTTCTATCCTACCTAGAGGTGATGCTGAAGGGGTGCATCCTACTTCGGGAGTTCATCTTTCATCTCACAGCCCTATCCCTAATAGCTCTTAAGTTCCCTTGATTTCTACTAGTCCTCCTTAAGGCAAGGTAACTAATGCAGAATTCTGTCAGTCTATTCATACTATTGCGAAATTGGTTACTGGTCAGGCTGAGTGAGATGTGTATGGTGCTTTATTTGCTAAGGCCACAAGGGTTGGCCAATTTATAAAGATGAGTCCTTCCACTTTTTCTAAAGTGAAGCTGGAGAAGGATCTACAAGGCTTCTTTAATGAGATAGAAAAGATATTTTGGGTAATTTAGTCCAATAATATAAAGGGGTAAACTTTGCAATGTATGACCTCAAAGATATTACATATAAGTGGTATGCAGAGTAGGATAGGGATAAAGGAGATGTGGAGGAGTCAACTTTATGGGATGCCTTCTCTAGTGCTTTTCTAGATCATTTCATTCCCTAAAAGTTAAGATAAGCAAAGATGAGGGATTTTGTGAACCTCAAGCAGGGGATAATGATTTTTCAAGGAATATACCTTAAAGTTTTAATAATTGTCAGGTATGCTCTTGATTTAGTAGTTGACATATAGGCTAAAATGAGGAAGATCTCTTTTGGGTTGAATGGGGATCTAATTTTGTAGAGCAAGACTACCTTGCGTATTAAATACATTGGCATCTCTAGGTTGACTTTTCATATTAAGTAAGTGAAGGATGAAAAGAAAAAGCAGGTAGAGTTTGGAGATAGACAGAGTAAGAGGAGTAGGTTTTTTTATCAGGGAGGTACTCAGTCTCAGGGTAGTTGGGATGGTGGCAAATGGAAGAAAAGAAGTGGGGGAGTTTTGGATCCTACTCTACTTCTCGTGTTCCTTATTAGTTAGACAGCAGGTGCCACCACAGTGGTGATAATTTATGGTTACAGAGTGCCCAATCTCAGGCAAACGGATGTTAGTCAATTTTTTTATTCCTCTTTTTTGATCCTATGGTTAACCTCATAGGGCTTATTATGATGAAGGAAAGTACAAATGCTTCAAATATGGCCAGGAAAGCTATTGGCTAAGGGTTTGATCGGTTAGTAAGGTTGCTACCGGGGAAAATAAGATTCTAGTGGCTTCATCTTCTGCTCTTACGCCTGGTGGTATGACACCTACTTCTACTACTGCTCCTTGTTCTAGTATTGGTTTGAACAAGTTGTATGCTTTGGTATCCCAACAGGAATTCGAGGCATCACCTGATGTCGTTACTGGTACGTTATAAGTTTTCTCTCATGATATACATTGTTTTATTAATCCAGGGTCTATTCTCTATTATATGACTCCTTATATAATTGTGTCTTTTGGTTTTGATCCAAAAGTTATGTAAGATTATTTTTCTATTTCTACCCCAGTAGGTGACTCTATTATTGCTAAAATAGTCTATAGGGGTGTGTGGTATTTATTGGTGCAAGGCAGTCCATGATAGATCTCTTTGACTTTGATATGGCAGATTTTTATGTTATTCTAGGTATAGACTAGTTACACTCTTGTTACATATCTTTGGATTGTTGGACCAGTGCGGTTATCTTTAGGTTCCTATGTGAGACAGTTATAGAATGGAAGGGTGTTTGATTAGATCCTAGGGGGAGATTTGTTTCTTATATTAGAGGTCAGAGGTTAATCTCTAAAGGATGTCTTTATCACTTGGCCTGGGTTAAAGATTCTAACTCAGAAGGTCCATCTTTTCAATCAGTTCCTATAGTTAATAAGTTTGCTAAGGTCTTTCTCGATGATCTTCTTGGTGTTCCTCTAGACAAGAAAATATAGTTTGGTAATGATCTAATTCTAGACACTCATCCAATTTATATTCCTCCATATAGATTGGCTTCAGCTAAGTTGAGAAAGCTCAAGGAGTAACTTAAGGATCTTCTGGGAAAGGGGTTTATTCATCTTATTGTATCTCATTAGGATGCACCGGTGTTTTTTATGTGTAAGAAGGATGGTTCCTTTCAGATGTGCATTAATTATAGGTAATTGAATACGGTGACAGTCAACAAAAAATATCCTCTTCCAATGATAGATGATCTGTTTGACCAGTTGCAAGGGGCCAAGTTCTTTTCTAGGATAAATCTTTAGTCTGGGTACTATCAGCTAAAGGTTAAAGAGGTGGATATCCCTAAGACAACTTTTCATACTCGGTATGGGCACTTTGATTTTTTGGTAATGTAATTTGAGTTGACTAATGCTCTAAGGCATTTATGGATTTGATGAATAGATCTTTTTCTAGTATTTAGATCTCTTCATCATTGTGTTTATTGATGACATTCTGGTTTATTCAAAGAGTGAGGTGGATCATACTAATAACCTCTATGCGGTGTTGCAAACCTGAAAGGAACAATAGTTCTATACCAAGTTCTTTAAGTGTGAGTTTTTATTGAATGTTATAACTTTCATGGGTCATGTTATTTCTAGTGAAGGAATCATGGTGGATCCATAGAAGGTTATTGTGGTGAAGAGGTGGCCTAGGATTATGACTCTATCCAACATTCAAAGCTTCTTGTGTTTAGTCAGGTATTATAGGTGGTTTGTGGAAGTATTTTCGTCAATAACTGCTCCTTTAACTAAGTTAACTCAGAAGAAGGTTAAGTTTCTTTGTCAAATGCTTGTGAAGGGAGTTTCGAGAAGTTAAAGGATAAGTTAACTTCAACTATAGTTTTTACTTCGCTGGAAGACAATGATGGGTTTTTGGTTTACTGTGATGTATCTCAAGTAGGGCTTTGTTGTGTGTTGAAGCAGTATGAGAAGGTGATTGCCTATGATTTTAGTGAGATTAAGGTATATGAGAGGAATTATCCTACTCATAATTTGGAGTTGTTGGTAGTTCTATTTGCTTTAAGAATATGGCAGCATTAATTGTACGGTGTACACATGGATATTTTTTTTTATCATAAGAGTCTATAGTATGTATTCACCCAAAAGAGCTTAGTCTTAGGTAGAGAAAATGGCTTGATCTTCTCAAGGATTATGATATGAGTCTTCACTATCACCCAAGAAAGGCTAATATGGATGTTGATACTCTTAGCGGGTTATTCATGGGGAGTTTGGCTCATGTAGAGGAAGGAAAGTGGGAATTGGTGAAGGATATTCACTACTTGGTTAATCTTGGAGTTTTCCTCTTGGACTCTAAGGATGTTTGTGTGGTGGTGCATAATGTGTTTTGATAGTCTCTTGGTGCAGATATTAAGGAGAAGTAAGTGTTGTATCCGATCTTGATGAAAATCAAGAGTGACGTACATGGGCAAAAGGTAGTGGTTTTGAGATTAGTGGTGATGGTACTTTATGGTACCAAAAAAGGTTGTGTATTCCTGATGTCAATGGTTTGAGGCAAAAAATTTTGTCTGAGGCGCATGAGTCATGCTATGTTGTTCATCCCTGCTTGACCAAGATGTATCATGACCTTAAGGAGATCTATTGGTGGAATGGCATGAAGAGTGATATGGCTGATTTTGTTGCCAAGTGCTTGGTATGTCAACGGGTTAAGGTTGAGTACATAAGGCCAAGAGGGTTGTATCAAGAAATTTATTTTCCTGAATGGAAGTGGGAAGTGATCAATATTGACTTTATTACCGGTCTTTCTTAGTCTCAAAGTCAATATGATTTGATTTAGGTCATTGTGGATAGGATGACTAAGTCTGTGTAGTTTTTGCTAGTGTGGACTACTTTCTCGGTAGAGGATTATATGAAGCTATATCTTCAAGAGATTTTGAAGCTACATGGGGTGCCTGTTTTGATTATTTTTTATTATGTCACGCATTTTATATCTCACTTCTGGAGATCATTTAATAGAGTGTTGGGGACCAAGGTGAGTCTGAGTACTATTTTTCATCCGTAGATGGATGGGTAAACGGAGATTGGTATTCAGACATTGAAGGATATTCTTCGAAGCTATGTGATCAATTATGCTAGCAACAGGGTTGATCATCTAACTTTGGGGGAGTTTTTTTACAATAATAACGATCATTATAGTATTGGTATGGACCCTTTTGAGCTAATGTATGACAGGAGGTGTAGATTTCCTATTAGTTTGTTTAAGCATTATGACGTGGACATGTTTGGTCACAATTTGATTTACAGTCTATGGAGAAGGTAAAGGTTATTCAGGACAGGCTTAAGGCTACACAAAGTCTCCATAGTCCTATTAGGATATTAGGATCAAAGACTTGGAGTTTAAGGTTGGGGATAAGGTTTCCCTCAAGTTATAGTAGTACGGCTTGGCAAGAAGGGGAAGCTTAGTCTCAGGTATATTAGTCAATATGAGATTTTACGAAAAGTTGGTAGTGTTGCTTATGAGTTGGAGTTACCTTTTGGCTTTAGTTTGGTTCATCCAATATTAAATGTCTCCATATTCTGGAAGTGTATTATTGATCCTTCTTCGGCTATGCCTTTGTAATGGTTAGGTATATAGGACTCTTTATCTTATGAAGGAGTCCCGATTGAGATCTTGGATAGGCAGGTTCATTGATTACGGACCAAGGATATGGGTTCGGTTAAGGTTCTTTGGTAGAACCATAATGTAATGACCCGAGACTACCCCCTAGTCATCAAATGGTGCTTACGACCCTGAAGGACCGCAAGCTAACCCAGGACTGATATCTATTGTTAGCACTGAATAATATACTAAAATAAATGCATAATAAAAGGAAGAAATTCCATAAGGTTTAAAGCATCTGAAATACTGATACTAAATAATAACATCTGAATCTAGTCTGAAAAGCCTCTAATCTAACTATCTGAAATTGGAGTTGATGGGACATTCCCCAACTAACTCCATTTACTGAACTACTGCTAAGCTGAAGTACTAAAATAAAAGCTTATCCTTGATAGATAAGGACTTACTTGTAAATCTGGTACTGCTGGTTGAATTTGGCTAAGCGCGGTCCGGAACCTGAGCATCCGAACCTATGATATGAAACATCATAGCGCAAGAAATGAGTATACGATCAGTACGTGGGAATGTACTGGTATGCTAAATGAGGTATGGCTGAATGCATGGGTTTATATGCATGAAAAATAACTAACTGAATGATATTTAAGAGCTGGGTTAGCATATATGGAGGATCTGTAACTACTGAACATACTATGCATCTTGTAACTGGGTATACTAAAACTGAATATACTGATAAATTGAGATTACTGATAATCTGAATTACTGATAACTGAGTGACTGTATCGGACAGTGCTGATTCTATAACAACTGAACTGAGTTCTATTCTGAAGGACTTAAACTGAAACTGTGGGAGGTAATCATCTTATCGACATACCCCAAATAAGATAAGATAGATGAGTTGGGTTCCAATCTATAACCCCAATTGGAAGGGTGTCAATACCGCGCCATGGGTAAAGAAAACTACTATGGAGTCAGTCCTAACTAGCGGGTGACCCCTGAGATCAGTCCTAAACTAGCGGGTGATCCCCGAGTATGTCAGTCCTCTCTAACGGGTGACATCTCATAGCCTACGCTGGCTACATAGTTCTGGTATTTAAGTATTGCTTCTAGGGATCCAGACCTAACTAATGGGTGTGACCCTATCCCTAGGCTCGCTCGGTGTTGAATCCTACTCACAACTGAAAGACACTGAAATGAGTATACTAAATTGGACTAGGCTGATACTGAGATTATTAAGTTTTCCTAAGTTCTATAACTAACTGAGTTCTATAATAGACTGAGAGTACTACTGATTATGACATGACTGGTGCTATTCTACAACTGACACTGTCTCTAGATAAACAGCTAAATTATCGGGTATTAAATACCCCTGGGACTCAAAAGCATGAAAAGTAAAGCAAAACATAACTTTGAATAACATAACAATGTTTACTTGGTCATAATTCATTCATAGAGACACTTTATCAAACACTTGTAATGCATTAACTTGTACATGAATGAGGAATACATGTTAGCATGCTACATAGTAGGTATGCTTGGTTCTTTAACTCATAAACACTTAGGGTTAACATGGCTACAACAATCCTCCTGCAAATTGAAGGGTTATGATGAATATCATATAATTCAGAATATACTAGAATCAATTCTTAGAACACGTAATCTAAACATGGATTAAAACTCATACAACATCATGAACATAAATTCAATCTAATTCAAACATGGAAATCATAAATCATAAATCTTGTATTTTGAAAAGGGACTCTTAGGCTCCTTGAAAGCTAAGGATCCATGGATGAACATCTAATATACCTTAATTTATATATCTTAAAATTATGATTGATTATCAAGAAGAAGTTAAGCTTCATATAATTATTAACTATTAAAATTTATGTTCTAGACATGAATGATATAATTTATGCTATTGTATTTTCTCCAAAGATGTGTAACCAAAGTATTTTTATATTACTATTAAGGTATAATAGATCATACGTGTCAAATTGAAGAAAAGAAATGCATTAAGTTAAATATAAAGGGTAACAATAAGGGCCATTTTATGATGATATAACTCTGAGTTAACATTTTCAAAAGTTAACTATGTAACAAATATGTTAAAATTTATTGAAAATATGTTATTTAAAAATGTTCTAAGAATAAAGATCTACGTTATTTACAACAATACAAGGTCATAAAACAATATCAATATTCAAATAAAATATAACTAATTTTTGAACAATAAGAGATTTACTTACTTCTTTATTATTTCTTCCATGATTTTGCACTTCTTTCTGAAGATTCCTCTCAAATTCAATTGCGTAAGTCAAAACTTCAACCGAAAGGAACTTCTCGTATCAACTGGCTATGTTCTTAATCTCTTGTTGTTGAATTTAGTATTTTGTTCAAATTTTAAACCTACTCATTTTGAGAAGCCTATGTAGTGTTGTTATTTTGTATGCTTCTCTATGTAAGAATGAATCAGCTAGAGTTACATAATTTCCCGGGCTAGAGTTAGCCATGTCATGGTCAACTAGAGTTAGTTGACGTCGTTGGATATAATTAAGGTATTGTAGTGTAATGCCCCAAATTTTTAGAAGTCTTTTCAGATCTAAAAATGAGTTAATGTGGCACTTAGAATAAATAGAAATTTATTGGGGATGAGTTCGTATAGTGGAAGCTTATGATGAAGATTTGACCAATGTGCATCCTACAGACCATGCCTTGGCCCTTGCGTCTCATACCCTAGCATGAAGGTCCATTATTTCACTTTTTTGGTGGTCAATGGCCCATATAGGGTCCATCCTCATGATGAGGTGGTGCACTACATGGGGATGGGTTGTGCGATGGGGTATGCGTCACACCTCTCTCATTTCATTGGCATGATTATTTTTATTTTCTATTTTAAGGATGTTTGAGTCCTTTTAATCTACAAAAATCATCCCCCATCCCTACCTAATTATTTCAAGTCCCAAGATACAACTTTCATTAGTCAAAAATTCTCTCTACTCTTCCATATAAATCTTAGAAGTAAAAGAAACTAGGGTTAACGATTTTTCCTAAGGCTTTTTCCATCAAAAGATATGTTGAAAACCCTTACTTCAACTACTACTACAGAGTGATAATTTAATATAATACCCGAAGTTCATAAACTCTCGACCTACCAAGATGTGGACAATTATTTTTTTCTTCCAATTCCATGGGTCCCACCTTTATCAGATATCATATTAAAAAGTTATGGAAGAACTTCTAAGGAATATTCAAACTACCGGTGCCAATGACTCTGGCATTAACTCATTATCAGGATACTATGAGTCATGGTGAACACATGTTGTCATGGCAGTGAGGGACCAAAGATTTTGGTCCAGTGATGATGAGTCCATCATACGACTCATTTCCTGTCTAAATAAGTCTAAAATCATTATCATGATAGTAATTGTAATATCCCATAATTTTCCTACCTCAATTTAATCTCTAGAATGTCATAGGTTAGCTTCAAAAATGAATATCCTTTGTTAGGAATACAATTTTCCAGTTCTAGACCCTCCATTGGGTAGAAAATTGAATTAACTTTCCATCGATACCAATTTTTCCTAAATCCAACACTCTGTTGAGAAGTTATGGCATTTTTAGTAAAGATTATGCCATCTGGGCAAACACCACATGGCGGTGAGGGTTAAATTCCCATTCATCAACTTCCATTGGACCATCACGATAAGATCACATCGCAGTGAGGTCTAATTATCTAATTATCAATATCCAGTGGTTCACCCCAATGGTGGCACGTCACGGTGTTTGCCTAACTGGTATTTTAGTAGTGCACCGCGATAGCTCTACGTTGCAGAGATATTCTAGGTCCTAATTGTTCTTTTTCCAGTGAGCCACCGTGATAGTGGCGCGTCGCGGTGGCATGAAAATTTGGAAAATTTCTCTTGTTTCCAGTTCCGATTAAATTTTAAAATAGATGCTTTGGTCAATTCCCAAGCCCCCAATTCGTCATAAACAAGGGATTTAGCTTATTCTAAGAACTTTATGCTTATTTTCATCTATTCTCACTCAAAAAAAAAAACCATAGAGCTCAAGGCATACTCACCAAGAAATTAAATTCCTCCATTGTTTTTTCAAGAAAACTCAAAATTTAGTATTCCCAAAACAAGATAATCAAGAGTTCATCCTTAAAAGGACAAATAGAGATTCAAGTTCAAGCTTTCTTAGAAATTTCATCAATTAAGGTATGTGGGATTTATGAGCAAGGATCCTCTTTTATCCTTGTACCCAAAACAATGTTTTAGATTCAAATTTATGTGATTTTGAATGATCATACATGAGTTTTTAATTGGGGTTCATACCCAATGTTGCTATTTGCAAGATTATGAGATTTAAAGGGATTTAGAAGTTGAATTGCACGGTTATTTTCATAATTTCATGCCTATTGCAGTAGATTTTAGATTTTGAGATGAGTTATCCTTGTTTCCATTACCAATCATGAACTTTATAATGTTTTGACATGAGATTAATGCATGGGTTATCATCCCTAATTAAATATTATTATTTCAAGAAAGATTATTCTTTAAGCCCAAATGATTAGTTTATTTTTAGATTTTAAAAATGATTTGTTCTTTTGATCATCAGATAAGATTTGGAATCCACTTTATAGATTTATTACAAATTACAGAAATTAGATTAGCTTTACCTACCGATTGAATCAGATAAAAGCATAATTGTTTTCATAATAAACCCTTATGCTAGTTTTAAAGTGGATTTCGAATAGAATGAGCATATAGATTAAAAGATAGTAGTATTTAGCACCGAGCTGAAAGTGTAGGATTAGCGTGCCCTATCTTTTATAGAGCTATGTAGCCAAAGTAGGTACAGATTCAGATTATTCCCATTTCTATATGGATGACAAATACAGATGTGATCACTTAGATAAGGTTATACTCCTTGACTAGAGTATGACACCTCTTTCTATTATGAGGCTTTTCTCTTAGCGGAATAAGATGTTACACTCCATGTTAGCTCACATTGTATATGTTGGTTAGAAGAACCTCCTTAAAGTTTTAATCTTATAGCATAACAAAAAAGAATAACAAAAAAATCCTTTAGAAAGCTAAGTGTAAAGGCTCACAATTTTATTCAAATTATGCTTTACAGAAAGATATTAGCTACATATTTCAGCTTTCAGATTTTAGATATGAGAGTGAATCCTTTCTACACTAAGACAGTATGTTTTAAAGATAGAACAAAAGTATAACTTTTAGAACTGAAAATGATATGGCTCACTAGATTTATAGAGTATGATTTGTTATTCATGATTATAGATTTTAGTGTTTTAGATATTCCATCTTATGTAAGTCATTTACATTTAGCATGTATTATTTTAAAAACTATTAAGATTATTGATATTATATTTTACTTATGTATTCAACCCCATATACTCAGTACATCCTCAAAGTACTGATCTATATATATGTCTAGGTGCTACATTGTCTCATAATGTAGGTTCAAGTGCTCAATTCTAGCAGCATGAGTAATTTTGAGCATCTCCATCTACATCTTGATAGTTGGTAATTCCTTATAGTTTGGGAACTTAGTTATTTAGATTTTCAGCTTACCATTTTAGATGATTTAGTATTTTCAGACAGTTTAAGTCTGCAGGGCGTTTGTCCAGTGACTCTCTTGATATTAGTAGTAGAGGATTGTCAGACTGCTAGTTTTGATTCAGATTATTCACTGTTGAGGTTTCAGATATTATTTTCAGATGTTGTATTCAACAAAATTTTTTGTATATAGTATGACTCTTATGTCTATGTTTTCTTTATTAAGAGATTTAGACTTAGTAGAAGGCAGACATAATTAGCTTAAGGCTACTCGTAGTCTTGAGCATCGTGTGACATCTTGGGACTAGATTTTGGGTCATTACAAACTTGGTGTCAGAGCCTAAGGTTTATAAATGTCATAGGGAGTCAAACAAGCCGTGTTACGTAGAGTCTTGATCATGGGTGTGAAGCGCGCCACATTTATGAGCAATAAGCTACGAGACATTTTTAGAAAACCACCACTTTCTTTCATAATATATTATGCTTATAATATCTCTATCTTCTTTTAAATTATGCTCTTACATGATAGTAGAGTATTTCTCCTCGTCGAGCTAACGTCTGCAGAAAGGATAACCAGCCACCCTAACCCACCGATCCCCTGAATGAGAACATATCCCATGCTGAGTTTCAGGCTGCCTTTAAGCATTGGCCTAGGTAGTAACTACTAATATTTAGGGTAACCATTAGGCTGCAGTTCCATTTTAGTAGAATGGTGATTTAGCAACAGCCAGAGATTAGATATTTTATGAAAATGAATCCCAAAGTTCTTTAGGTTGAAGGTAGGTAAGACCCGCAGCTTTATTTAGATGAGGTGCAGAAGATCACCCAGAATATGAATATTTCTGAGAAGTAGAGTGTAGAGTTGTCATCCCATAGGTTAAAGGATGTAGAGTATGATTGGGTAGTTATGTGTAAGAATGGTAGAGGTGATAATGCAACTCTTTTGAGTTGGCAAGTATTTTAGAATATATTTCTAGATAGGTTCTTTTTGCATTAAATGAGAGATGCTAAGATAGAGAAGTTTGTGAACTTGAGGCAAGGTTCAATGACAGTGAAAGATTACTGCCTTAAATTCAACCAGTTGTCTAAGTATGCCCCTGATACGATGGCTAATCCTATGTCAAGTATGAGTAAGTTTGTTACTGGAGTATCTGGTTTGGTACTCAAGGACTGTAGGACTATTATGCTTATTGGGGATATGGATCTTGCTAGTTTGATAATTCATGCCCAAAAGATTGAAGAATAAAAGTTAAAGGAAAGAGAGAGGGAAAATAAGAAGGCTAGAACAACCCAGTTTAAGTAAGGCCAGTCTAGGTCCTAAGGGAGAAATCAGTCGCAGTTTTACAATTGTTGATCTATGCCAGCACCATTTTCAGCTAATGCTCCTACTCCCAGAGCTAGACAGGAGCTGTAGGGTAGGTCTTCAATTTCCAGATCTCAGAATAGTGTGAGTGAAGACCTAGTTATCCTCTATGCGCTAAGTATGGTAAGAATCATCCTGGTGAGTATCTGATGGGACAAAAGTGTTTTTATGTTATGGTAAGTTCGGTTATAGAATTAGAGAGTTTCCACATACTAATCAGTGGAACAGAGATGTTCATCCCCAGAATCAGGCTACTAGTGCACCAGCTCCTCTAGGTCCCCCAGTCCCTCCTCAAGTCACATAATCTAGTACCAGTGGCGGTCAGAGGCAAAATTGGTTTTATGCTTTGCCATACCATCAGGAACAGAAGGATTCACTAGATGTTGTTACTAGTATGCTTCGTGTCTTTCATCTTGATGTTTATGTATTGTTAGACCCTGGGTTGATTTTCTCTTATATGACCAATTATTTGCAGTCAATTTTGAATTAGGTCCTAAAAAATTCCCTGAGCCCTTCTTGGTTTCTACCTCAGTGGGTGAGTCAATTGTTTCCAAATAGATCTATACGAAGTGTCCTATAACTATCCTTCATAAAATCATGTTAACAAACCTAATAAAGTTAGATATGGTTAGATTTGACCTTATTCTTGGTATGGATTGGCTCCATTTCTATTATGCATCTATAGATTATCGTACCCGTGTAGTGAAGTTCCAGTTTCAAGATGAGCAAGTCTTTGAGTGGGAAGGTAATTCAATATCTCCCAATAGTCATTTTTAATCCTATCTTAAGGATAAAAAGTTAATCTCCAAAGGGTGTATCTATCATCAATTTTAAGTTAAAGACACTAAGTGTGAGACTCTGATAATTCAGTTAGTTAGAGTAGTCAATGAGTTTCTTGATGTCTTTTCTAAAGATTTGTCAGGGGTACCTCCCGATAGGGCAATATAATTCAGTATTGACCTTCTTCTAGATACTCATCTTATCTTTATTCCTACATACCATACGGCTCTAGCCGAGTTTAAAAATTTAAAAGAGCAGCTTAAAGATCTCTTAGATAAAGGTTTCATAAGGCCTAGTTTTTTTCCATGGTACGCTCCTATCCTATTCATATGAAAGAAAGATGGTTCTTTGCGTATTTGCATTGACTATCATCAGCTGAATAAAGTTATGGTAAAAAACAAATATCATCTTCGAAGAATAGATGACTTATTTGATCAACTCCAAGGTGCCAATTACTTCTCCAAGATAGACCTTAGATTCGGCTATCATCATCTTAGAGTAAGGGAATATGATATTCCAAAAATAGCCTTCAAAACCCGTTATGGTCATTTTTAGTTTCTAGTTATGTCCTTCGGCTAAAAAATGCCCCAGCAACTTTCATGGACTTGATGAACAGAGTGCTCAAATAGTATTTGGACATATTTTTCATAGTCTTTATTAATGATATTCTTGTCTACTCTCGTAGTGAGGGTGATCATGCAGGCCACTTCAAAGTTGTATTACAAACTCTTCAAGATCACCAGTTGTTTGCCAAATCAACAAATATTAATTTTTGCTAAGGTCAGTAGCTTTCCTTAGTTATATCTTTTCCAGTGAGGGTATTTGAGTTGATCCCTAAAAGATAAAAGCAGTAAGAAAATTTTCCTAGACCTATTTCTCCGTCATACATTAGGAGTTTCATAGGTTTAGCTGGCTATTACTGACATTTTGTTTAGGGTTTCTTGTCTATTCCATCCCATATGTCTAGATTGACTTAGAAGAAAGTTAAGTTCCAGTGGTCAGATTCCTTTGAGAAGAGTTTTCAGAAGCTGAAGACTCGACTCACTTCAGCCTTATTTCTAGCATTATCTGGTTGTTTAAATGGTTTTATTGTGTATTGTGATGCCTCTAGAGTTGGTTTGGGTTGTGTTTTGATGCAAAGAGGTAAGGTCATAGCCTACGCCTCCAGACAGCCTAAGCCTAAAAAAAAAATTACCCTACCTGTGATCTTGAGTTAGCTACTGTTGTGTTTGCTTTGAGAATATGGAGACATTATCTTTATGGGGTGCATGTTGATGTGTTCACAGACCACAAAAGCTTGCAGTATGTCTTTACTCATAGAGAGTTAAATCTTCATCAGAGAAGGTAGTTGAATTGTTGAAAGATCACCCGGGCAAGGCAAATGTAGTGGCAAATGCCCTTAGTAAATTGTCCATGGGCAGTGTTTCTCATATGGAGAATAATAGAAAGGAGTTAGTTTAAGAAGTTTGTCGGTCAACTAGATTGGGTGTGAGATTGGTTGATTCAACCGAAGGGAAACTTTGGGTTCAAAGTAGTTCTAAATCTTTCTTAGTTTCGAAAGTAAAAGAGAAGCAAGATAAGGATTCTAGTTTTGTCAAAACAAAGGAGTCAATTAAAGACCAGAAGATAGAGGTTTTCTCCAAAGGGGGAGATGGTGTATTGAGACACCAGAGTAGATTGTGTGTGCTATGTATTGATGATTTGAGGTAGCGTATTATGGTGAAAGTTCATGGTGAACGCTATTCTATTCATCCAGGTGCTACCAAGATGTACTATGACTTATGGGAAATCTATTGGTAGGATAGAATGAAGAAAGATATAATAGAGTTTGTAGCCAAGTGTGCAACTTGTCAACTGGTTAAGGTAGATCACAAAAGACCTGGTGCCACTTTGCACGAATTTATTATCCCCGCTTGGAAGTGGGAAAAGGCGAATATGTACTTTCTGACTGGATTACCCCATTTGCGTCATCAGTATTATTCGATTTAGGTCATTATAGACAGATTGACTAAGTCAGTAAATTTCTTGCCAGTTCACATGTCCTATACAGCTAAAGATTATGCTAAGTTGAATATCAGAGATTTGGTAATATTGCATGGATTTTCTTTATGCATCATCTCAGATAGGGGTACTCATTTTACCTCTCAATTTTGGAGAGCCTTTCAGAAGGGTCTTGGTACCCAAGTTCACCTTAGTTTATCTTTTCATCCATTAGATAGATGGTCAGGCTGAAGGGACCATTCAGACTCTAGAGGACATACTGAGGGAATGTATTCTTGATTTCATATGTAGTTGGGATGAGCATTTGTCGTTGATTGAGTTTTCTTATAATAATAGTTATCATACTAGTATTTAGATATCTCTGTTCGAAGCTCTCTGTGAGCAAAGATGTAGATCACCAGTTGGTTGGTTCAAAGTGGGTAATGCTGCTTTGATTGAGCCAGACATAGTGTTTGAGGCTATAGAGAAAGTTTAGTTGATTTTAGAGAGATTGAAAGAAGCTCAAAGTCGTCAGAAATCCTATGCAGACATAAGAAGAAGAGATCTTGAGTTTGAGGTTGATGACCTTGTGTCTATGAAAGTTTCATCCATGAAAAGGGTAAAGAGATTTGGCAAACAGGGAAAGCTTAGTCCCCGATATGTAGGTCCCTTCCAGATTATGAGTCGTGTTGGTAAGGTAGCATATGAGCTTGAGCTACCCACAGATTTATCCATAGTTCATCCAGTGTTCCATGTGTCCTTGTTGAAGAAGTGCATGGATGATTTTGGTATTGTAGTCCCTCTAGAAAGTACAAATATTCAGAATAGCCTCTCATATGAAGAAGTTCCAATAGAGATTCTTGATCATTAGATCCGTAGGCTAAGGAACAAAGAAAATCACTTGGTCAAAGTTCTATGGTAAAATCAGTCTGTTGAAGGTGCTACTTGGGAAGAAAAAGTAGACATGCGTACCCAGTATCCTCATCTCTTCTCGACGAACTCAGATTCATCTAAAGGTAATAGTCTTTCTTCATTCAGTTCTTTTCCAGTCTCATATTCAGCCATATAGCTATTTTCATGTAAATTCATGCACTCGCAGATCAGTTCAGTAGCTCAGTATATTTAAGATTTAGATATGTAGTTATTTCAATTGTGCATGATAGCTTATAGACTCATATTCCTCAGTATTTTTTGCTTAACTAGCCACAATCAAGGATGAATGTTCCCAAAGAGGAGATATTGTAATACCCGTTACTTTTTCTAGCTCAATTTAGCCTCAAAAATTTCAAGGGTAAGCTTCAAAAAATTGAATTAGCTTTCTATAGATACCAATTTTGCCTAAATCGGACACTAGGTTGAGAAGTTATGAAATTTTTAGTAAAGCAATACGCCATCTAGGCAAACACCGCATTGCGGTGTGGGTTAAATTCCTATTTGTCAAATTCCAGTAGATCACCACGATCACCTCGCATTGTGGTGAGGTCTAATTTCCCAATTGTCAATATCCAGTGGATCACCGCGATGGGGGTGCATCGCGGTGATAGCCCAACTGGAATTTTAATAGTGCACCGTAATAGCTATGCATCGCAGAGATTTTTCAGGTCCCAATTGTCCTTTTTCTAGTGAGCCACCGTGATAATGGCGAATCGTGGTGGCATGCGAATTTGGAAAATTTCTATTGTTTTCAGTTCCGATTAAGTTTTAAAAGAGGCACTTTGGTCAATTTCCAAGCCCCCAATTCATCATAAACAATGGATTTAGCCTATTCTAAGCACTCTATGCTTATTTTCATCGATTCTCTCTCAAAGAAAAACCGTAGAGATCAAAGCTTACGCTCCAAGAAATCAAATTACTCCATTGTTTCTTCAAGAAAACTCAAAATTTAGAATTTCCAAATCAAGATAATCAAGAGTTCATCTTCAAAATCACAAATATAGATTCAAGTTCAAGCTTTCTTAGAAATTTCATCAATTAAGGTCTGTAGGGTTTATGAACAAGGATCCTCTTTCATCCTGGTGCCGAAAACCAAGTTTTTAAATTCAAATTTATATGATTTTGAATGATTATACATGAGTTTTAAATTAGGGTTCATACCCAATGTTGCTATTTGCAAGATTATGATATTTCAAGGGATTTAGAAGTTGGATTGGAATGTTATTTTCATATTTTCATGCCCATTGCAGTAGATTTCAGATTTGGAGATGAATTATCATTGTTTTCATTACCAAGCATGAACTTTATGATGTTTTTACATGAGATTGATGCATGGGTTATTATCCATAGATTGACTATTATTATTTCAAGAAAGATTATGCTTTAAGCACTAGATGATGAGTTTATTTTTAGATTTTTAGAAAGATTTGAACTTTTAATCATAAGATAAGATTTAGAATCCACTTTATAGATTTATTACAGATTACAAAAATTATATTAGCTTTACTTACAGATTGAATTAGATAAAAGCATAATCGGTTTCATAATAAACCTTTATCCTAGTTTTAAAGTGTATTTTGACCAGAATGAGCATACAGATTAAAAAGGAGTAGTATTTAGCATTGAGCTGGAAGTATGGGATTAGCGTGCCCTATCTTCTACAAAACTCTGTAGCCAACATGGGTACAGATTCAGATTATTCCCATTTCTATATGGATGATAGATATAGATGTGACCACTTAGATTAGGTTATACTCTTTGGCAAGAGCATGACACGTCTCCCCATCATAAGGTTTTCCCCTTAGGGGAATAAGACGTTGGACTCCATGTTAGCTCACATGATTTATGTCGGTTAGAAGAACCTCCCTAAAGTTTTAAGCTTACAGTATAATAGAAAAAAATATAAGAAAAAGATTTTGCAAAACTAAGTTTAAAGGCTCAAGACTTTATTCAGATTATGCTTTATAGAAAGATATTAGCTAGAGATTTCCGCTTTCAGATTTCAAATATAAGAGTGAGTCCTTTCTATACTTAGACAGTATGCTTTAAAGACAATACACAAGTACAACTTTTAAAACTAAATGTTATGGCTCACTTGATTTATAAAGTATGATTTGTTATTCCTAATTATAGATTTTAGTATTTCAGATATTCCAGCTTATGTGAGTCATTTACATTTAGCATGTATTATTTTACAAACTATGATGATGATTGATATTATGTTTTACTTATGCATTAACCCTTATATACTTAGAGCATCCTCAATGTACTGATCCACATATATGTCTATGTGTTACATTATCTCATAATGTAGGTTCAGGTGCTCAGTTCCAGTAGGGTGAGTAATTTTGAGCATCTACATACCTACAGTTATCGAGTCCTTATAGATTGGGGACTTAGTTATTCAAATTTGTAGCTTATCAGTTTAGATGACTCAGTATTTTCAGACATTTTGGGTCAGCTAGGGGTTTATCCCAATGACACTTGAGATATTTGTAGTAGAGGCTTGTCAGACTGCTAGTTTTGATTCATATTATTCATTGTTAAGGTTTCAAAAATTATTTTTAGATATTATATTTAGACAGTTTGTCGCATATAATATGACTCTTATGTCTAGGTTTCCTTTATTATAAGATTAAGACTTAGTAGAAGGCAGATAGGGTTAGCTTAAGGCTAATCGTAGTCTTGAGCCCCATATGACATCTCAAGTCCAGGTGTTAGGGAGTTACAGTAATGACCTAAGGCTTAGGTCCTTGGGTTAAGACTCTAGGCCAAGATTCATGACCACACCCTTCAAGCCGTAGCATTAGTCATCGCGACCATTTCCCCAGAAATTTTTGTGGGATTATCTCCAAGTATATGGGATTTCATCAATAGGTTCCTTCTACCCATTAAGTCCCAAAGATTTCCTTAACTCTTAATTTATTTCACCCTTTTGATTTAGGGTTCCATGACAAGTTTGATTTTTCTTTGAATTCTAGTCTATTTTTGTATTAAACCATAAGTACATGTTTTTCTATAAATCTAGCATCTTCTCATGCTAAAAATCATGAATTACCCTTTTTATTGATAAATCATTAAGTTTTAGCTTAGTTATGGAACTCCTCATGGTCAGATTTTAATATTATCATATCTAACTGCATTAGTCAGCTGGTGGGTTATGAACACCCAATACCTAGGGATTCATTCAAATAATGGTTTACATGCCCTTGAGCTCTTCAAATTGTTCATTGTTTAAATTTTTAGAATGTAATTATAATGTGCAATTGAAGTACAGGTGTTTTTAAGTTGGGAGTAGTACTTAGAGCCGAGTGAATGCAGGGATGAAGGATTAATGAGTGGTAAATTTTCTAACTTTCAATCGCTTATTAAGCCTAAATTCTTATTCTTTTTCGCTAATTTTTAATAAATTTCCTACCTAATGATCACTTGTCTAGGTAAAAGTTGAAATCGGAAGATGAGAAAGGAAACTTGAAAAAAATTAGGTAGGAAAAAGGTGAAAGAGAAAAAATGTGAGAAGAAAAGTTTTAAGGGAAATTTTGTAATATTTGGAAAATGTGGAATTGGGGCTTACATAGGGGTTTTTAGCTCATTTTCACCACTTTTTTTTACCGCATCATCAATTTATCATCTTTGGGGAACACTATTATACTACTCTTGAGCAAGATGAAATTAGAGTAATTTCTAAGTGAAGGATTAGAAATTTTCGTTGAAGATTGATTGAAATTTAAATTTTTGGAGTTGCATTCTCTTTATCTTTCATGGATCAATTTGGTAAAAATTTATGTATATCTTTACTTTCTATTTTTATGAGTGTAGCTAGTTCTTCCTCTTGGGGTAATGCTTAGATAGGTTGTGATTTCTGTATGGGTACTGTTTATTTATATACCTAATAAGTTATTTGTTCTGTGTTATGCTATTACCCTAGGTTTGAATTGAGATTTGTGGGTAAAAACATCAAATTAAATGAGATTTATGGGTAAAAACCCCAAATTGACTTTGATCCCACATCATCCTTGAAAGAGGAATGTGGATGATGAATAATTATGAACAACTATTTGATTCTAGTCATTTCCTTCGTATTATCTTAGAAATAAGGATGTTATGTGATTTAGCAAACTTAATGGGCATCATCCTAGAAAAGGGGATTCTAAGTTGAGGTTTTTGGTAAGTTTTGCATGCTCATGAGGTATTCAAAAGAACCTATGAATGCAATTTTATGTTTTGTTGAAATATTAATGCGAATACTTTAAATCTAGCCTACCACGAATTATGACTAAATTTGGATAAAATTTCAATTACCTATGTATGAATTCACACCTGGAATGGCATAACCCCAAAATCCATTCTCAATTGGTTATTCTCTAATTATTCTTATCCTCGAGTTAATTTTCTAGAAGCCCAAAATTGTGATATTTTCAAAAAAATTAGAAACCCCCAAATATGTGTATGCTAGGTTTGAATTTAGCAAGCAACTTTCATTTCAAACTTACTTGATCACTATTCACATTGTTCCTCATGGATTCAACCCCAACTTTTGTTGGGTTTATATGGACAACAACTACCTTACACTTAATTTGACATTTAAGTTGAGAGTTATCAAGCATCACCCATCAGTTAGGACTGATACCCTAGTCATTTGGGAAATCAGTATAGTGGATCTACTCCAGCCAGTGTTCGTACCCTTGGCAAGGTACTGAACACACATCCTACTATGGTTATAGGTTGGACCTCCATTTTCTTAGATTAGGGTATGTTGGTTATTGTTAGGTCACATAGTCCATAGTTTATGTTTCAGTTTCATATTTCACATGACCATGTATTCAGCTATTCATTTATCTTAGGGTACATATTTATATTTGATCTTTCATAAGTTCACCACGCTTCATGCATTCATATTCTGCTTATATTAGCTAGTTTCCTATCTCACATACTCAGTATATTAAAAGTACTAATTACATATTCATGTGTTTTATTATATTATAATAAAGGTTTTGATACTCAAAATCTAGATCGCTCTTAGTATATTTTGGTACCATATTCAGCAACAGTATTTGGTAAGTCCCTATCATTCGAGGAGTATTTATCAGTATTTATTTTCAGTATTCTTTTAGTTTTATTTATTTGGAGTTTGTTGGGGCATGTCCGAACAACTCATATGAGTTGAGTTTTTCAGATAGATAGTTAGTTATATTTTAGCATGTTAGTTTTGTTAGAAATTCTAGTTGTGATACTCGTATTCAGTATTGATTCTTTATCATTGTTACTAGATAATTTTTGTTTAGCTTCCACTTAGTATATTATCCCTTCAGTATTCTTAGTGTTATGCCAGTTCATGGGTTAGCTTGGGGTCACTTGTCACTCTAAGCACCGTGTTTTGACTAAGGAGCACTCTGGGGTTGTGAAAATTATGCTATCAGAGCAAGTATTAAAGAATCCTAGGATGTCTAAAATTCTCACTGATTAGAGTTTTGTTCATGGGCTTGAAGCATGCCATACTGATGAGTGAGGGTCTATTAAATGTGTTAGGAAAAGTTTCACTTCTTTAATTAATCATGTCGTGAGATGGAGTGTGAACTCTATTAAAATTCTTCTTCTAACTTGTTTTGTAGCTATTTATAAAAAAATGCCTTCCAAGAAAACTAACAAAAGGATAAATAGGAATAAGAAAGCACCAACCCTAGCCCCAACGGACCCTTTGAATGAACAAGTCTTCCATATGGAGTTTATAGCTACTTTTACAGCATTAGCCTATTGGATGATGACCCAGAATAACCAGCAGGTTGTTACACCAGCCAAACTGACTGTGAATATATCATCAACTAGAGTTTGCGACTTCACTCGGATGAATCCTCTGGTGTTCTTTGGGTCTAATCCTAAAACGTATCCACAGGAGTTCCTGGAAAGTATTCACAAGGTCACTGATATCATTTGTTTCACCTTAAATAAGTATGTTAACATCACTACTTACCAATAGCAAGGAGTGGCTCACACATAGTTCAAGTATTAGAAGGATGACAGAGGTGCAGACGCAGGATAGGTAGAGTAGGATGAAATTGTTGTTGCATTTCTGGAAATTTTCTTCCCACTTGAGGTGAGGAAAGCCAAGGTATAGGAGTTTATAAACCTAGAGCAGGGCAATATAAGTGTGAAGGATTATTCACTCAAGTTTACTCAGCAGGCGAGGTATGTTTTGACTATGGTTGCTGAATCTAGGGCTTGAATGAGTAAATTTGTGTTAGGTATTTTTAAGAATTTACTAATGGTTTGTAAAACAAATATATAGGTTAAGGAGATAGACATATCTATACTAATGAACCATGTTCAATAGATTGAGAAGAAGAAGATCAAGGAGAAGTAAAGAGAGAATATGAGTTCTACAACTGATAGCTTCAATTTATCTCAACAATGGACATATGGTGGTCATTATTCTTAATTTTACTAGACCCAGCCCCATCTTTTTCTACTGCTACATTACCTAAGTACAGATAGGATACTTGATATGGGGCGCCAGGCTAGTGTGAATGGCATTTGCATAAATCTAGTTTTAATGAAATATTGTAGGAACCATAAGTAGAAGTTCATGGCACGTAGAGATGCTTGTTTTGGGTGTGACAAGTCATGCCACAGAGTAAGGGGTTACCTAATAAATTTACATAGAGGTAATGATATTAATAATCCAAGTCAATCTAACACTTCAGCAGCTCCATCATGTTACCCAACTCAGCAGGGTGCCACTTCTAGTGCAGCTGGCGGAGAACGTCAAGGTAGGCATGATGCTGTTAAAACTTGATAGGATCAGGAGGGTTTATTACGGTCAATAGTATGTCGTAAGTTTTTCATATTCATATTTATGCATTGTTAGAACCTAGAGCCACACTTTCATTCATAACTCCCTATATAGCAGTAGATTTTTGTGTCAACCCCGAAATCCTTGCTGAACCCTTCTCAGTTTCTATTCTAGTTGGTAGTTTAGTTATAGCCAATGGGTATACAGAAATTACTCAGTCATAATATTCTAGAAAGTCACATCAATCAACCTTGTAGAGTTAGACATGACCAATTTTAATGTTATTCTTGGCATGGATTGGCTTCACTCTTGCTAAATGAGCCAGTCTTTAAGTGGAAGTGTAGTACCTCAATGCCTATAGGTTGGTTTGCCTTTTTTCTTACAAAAAGGAAACTAATCATAAAAAGGGTGCATCTATCATCTTGTTTGAGTCAATGACTCATGTTCAAAAATTTTAAGTCTTCAGTCAATTCCTATGGTAATGAATTTCCAGAAGTATTTCCTGAAGATCTTTGCGAATTTTTTTATGAGTAGGAAATTGACTTTGGAATAGATCACATTCCAGATACCCAGTCTATTTCAATTCCACATTATAGGATGGCTCTATCCGAGCTTAAGAAACTTAAGGAACAATTGAAAGATCTCCTAGACAAGGGTTTTATCAAGCCTAGTGTCTCTCTATAGGGTGCTCCAGATCTTTTCATGTACAAGAAAGATAGTTCTCTCAGAATGTACATAGACTACCATTAGTTTAACAAGGTCATAGTCAAGAATAAGTATCCTATCCCTAGGATTGATGACCTGTTTGACAAACTTTAATGTGCCAGTTATTTCTCTAAGATACACTTTATAATCAACTATCATTAGGTCAGATTAAGAGATTGTGAGATTCGAAAAACAACCTTCAAAACTCAAAATGGTCACTTTAAATTTGTTGTCATATCTTTCAGACTAACGAATGCTCCTACAGCTTTTATGGACTAGATGAACAGGGTTTTCAAGAAATACTTAGACATTTTTATTACAATCTTCACAAATGACATCCTCATTTATTCTAGGACTAAGGATGAACATACAGACCATTTGACAAATGTCTTACAGACTCTTAAAGATCACCAACTATTTACTCAATTTATCAAGTATGAATTATGGTTGAAATCAATAGAATTTCTTAGTCATATTATTTTGAGTAAAGTTTTTCGAGTTGATCCTCAAAAGACTAAAGTAGTAAGAAACTGACCTAGACCCATCTCTCCATTAGATATTAAGTGTTTCTTGGGTTTATCCGATTACTACCAATGATTTATTGAAGGATTTTCCTCTATTACTTGACACTTATACAGACAGACTCAGAAGAAAGTCAAATTCAAGTGGTTTGATTCTTGCAAGAAAAGTTTTTAGTAGTTGAATACTCGACTCACCTTACATGTAATTTTGACTCTACCAGAGGATTTAGATGGTTTTATGGTTTATTGTGATGCATCCATACTTTGTCTATATTGTGTGTTGATGCAGTGGGGCAATGTTATTGAATATGCCTCTAGAAAACTCAAACCTCATGCAAAGAACTACCCAACTCATGATCAGCAGTTGTTTTTGCCATACAAATTTGGAGGCATTATATTTATAGGGTTTATGTTGATGTGTTCACTTATCATAAAAATATTTAGTATGTGTTTAGCAAGAAAAATCTAAATCTTCATTAAAGAAGGTGTCTATAGTTGTTGAAATACTATGATATGGTGTCTTATATCATCTGAGTAAGGAAAATATTGAAGCTCATAGCAGTATGTATATTGGGAGTTTTGCTCACATTGAGGAAGTTAAGAAAGAGTTAGTTTGTAAGTTTTATCAGCTTACTAGGTTAGGAGTTTGATTGGGAAATTCAACCAAAGTCAATGTCATGGTTCAGAATGAATTAGAATCTTTATTTATAGTTGAGGTGAAGAAAAGGCAAAATAGAGAGCCTCTTTTGTTTAGATTGAAAGAAGCAATTCAGAGTCAAGAAGTTGAGGTTATTCCCAAGAGGAAGATTTTATCCTTCGTAGTCAAGGTGGATTATTTATTGAAGCTATGGATGATTTGAGATAGCAGATGTTAGTAGAAGCTCAAGATTCTTGGTATTCTATTCACCCAAGAATTACTAAAATGTACTATAATTTCTGAGTAGTCTATTGGTGGAATGACATGAAAATAGATATTACAAAATTCATGGCTAAGTCTCCAAATTACTAGTAGGTTAAGGTTAAGCACTAAAGACCTAGTGGTATGCTTCAGGAATTTAGTATTCATACTTAGAAGTGAGAAATGGTGAATATGGACTTCATTATAGGATTTCCTCGCACTCATCAACAACATGATTCTATTTGAGTTATTATGGACCAAATGATGAAGTTAGTGCACTTTTTGCCAGTTAACACTTTATATTCAACAAAAGATTATGCTAATATCTATCTTAGGGAGTTGATGAAATTACCTAGAGACTTTTTGACGATTATTTTTGATAGAGGTACCAAGTTTACCTCTCGATTTTGGAAGACTTTTTAGAAAGGTCTTGGTACCTAAGTTCATATTAGTATGACTTTTCATATGCAGAAAGATGGTCAAATAAAAAGGAGCATCGAACCTTACAAGATATGTTGAGAGTGTGTGTGATTGATTTTAAGGGTAGTTGGGATAATCACTTACCTTTGATTAAGTTTTCTTATTATAATAGCTATTAATCTAGTATTTGGACGGACCCATATGAAGCACTTTTTGTTAGGAGGTATAGATCTCCTATTGGTTAGTTTGATATTTGTAAAACTCCTTTGATAGGGCCAGATTTAGTACATATGGCGATGGAAATGGTTCAGCTGATTAGAGAAAGGCTAAAAACTGCCGAGAGACATCAAAAATCTTATATGGATATAAGAAGGAGGGAGCTTAAGTTTGATATTAGTGATTTTTTCCACTTGAAGGTTTCTCCCATTAAAGGGGTAAATAGGTTTGGCAAGCAGGGAAAGCTCAGTCTTTATAATATTGATCTTTATAAGATTTTAAGTCGCTATGGTAAGGTAGCCTATGCGTTCGAATTGCCTACAGGGTTAGCATTAGTGCATCCGGTCTTCTATGTTCCCTTGTTAATGAAATGCATTGGTGAGCCAGCATCAGTGGTTTCTTTTGTGAGTTTGGGTGTGAAAGATATTCTCTCTTATAAATAGATCTAAGTGAGATCCTGGATAGTCAAAATTTTATTTTTAGGAATATAGAGGTTGCTTTAGTAAAGATTTTATGGATAAATTAGTTAGCTGAGGGAGATACTTGGAAAGAAAAGGCAGATATAATGACCAAGTACCCCCTTCTTTTATCTTTGAACTCAATCTGAACTTCAGGTAATAGCTCCCTTAATTAATTAAGTTCATCTCTCTAAGTCCATCCATCTATTTCATGTCATAGCATGCATTCATGAGTTTGGTTCAATCCATACATAAGTAATAGATTCAGTTCTTAGTTCATGATTCAGCTCATAAGTGTTTAGTGTAAAATTTTAGCTTTCTCATAGCCTTTCAGCTAAATTAGTTTTATTCAGGGATGAAAGACCCCAAAGAGACATATTTAAATACCCTAAGTTCTTTATCTCTAGACCCACCAAGAGATAAAGAATTAAATTTTCTTACTAAAGACACCTGTCTCGCCTTAATCCAATATCATAGTAAAAAGTTTTGGAAGAACTTCTAAAGCACTATCAATCTGCCAGTGACAATGACTCATTCTCAGGACTCAACAAGTCTTTCATGGCAGTAAGGAACAAGAGATTTCAGTCTAGTGATGATGAGTCCATAATAAGAATCATTGTCAGTCTAAATGAGTTATCAGGAAGGACTCCTTGTCATAAAATTAAGGATCCAATGCTTAGTTCTTTGGGTCATGACTCTAGGCCATGACCATGACTAGATCTTACAAGTTGTAGCATGAGTCATTGCGTAACTTTCCCAAAATATTTTGAACATTTTAAGAAGGGCTTTTGGTCGTTTATGCCATCCTAAATTCCTTATTAAGTTATAAATCCAATTAACACCAAGCAAAGAGGTGATTCTATTTTCTCCAAAATCCAACTTAGGTTTGTTCAACTTCAATCACAAACTACAAAAAGTTCATTAAAAATTCCATATCCTGGTATGTGGGATTTCATCAATGGGTTTCTTTCACTTATTGAGTCCCAAAGATTTCCTCAACTGATAAGTTTAATTCACCCATTAGTATAGGGTTCCATGGTAAGTATGAGGTTTTTGGAATTTCAATCTATCCTTGTAATTAAACCATGATTATATGTTTTCCCAGAAATTTATCATCATCCCATTCTCAAAATTATGAATTTCCCTTTTTATTGATAAATCATTGAGTTTTAACTTAAATTATGAAATTTCTCATGGTCAAATTTTAACATTATCATATGTAATTGCATTAGTCGGTTGGTGGGTTATGACCACTCAATACCTAGAGATTCATACATATGTTAGTTTACATGTCTTTGAATACTTTAGATTATCCATTCTTGATATTTTAAAAATATAATTATAATAAGCAATTTAGTTAACAGTGTTATCCATTTGGGAGTAGTACTTAACACCAAGTAAAAGTAGGGATCAGTTGGGAGAAGTACTTAGCACCGAGTAAATACAGGGATGAAGGCTCACCCATCAATTGGGACTGAAACCTTTAGTGGAAGTCCCTATGTTCTAGAAATAAGGCACTACTATATGTTATAATAGGTCACTCAAAAGTTGAGGATTGGCACCCTAGTCCTTCGAGATATCAATTTAGTGGTTGGCCTATACCCTTGGCAAGGTACTAATTACCTATATAGCCAGGTTACAGGTTGGCCTTCGAAATGCTCAGATTAGGGTATGCCAGTTATTGTCAACTCACATAGTATATAGTTTATGTTTTACTTTAAGATTTCACATGACTATGCATTCAGTTATTCAATTATCATACAGTACATGTTTATACTTGATCTTGCATCAGTTCACCATACTTCGTGAATTTATTTTTAGCATAAATTAGTTAGTTTTATCATCTAACATACTTAGTACATTCAAAGTAATGATCACATACTTTCCAACTCTATATTCTATTATAATATAGGTTCTAATGCTCAGCATCCAGATCGTGCTAAAAACTGTTTGGTACAACATTCAGCATCAACATTTAGTAAGTCCTCATCATTTTAAGACTAGTTATCAATATTTATTTTTTGTATTCTTTTAGTTTTAATAAGTTGGGGTTAGTTAGGGGAATGTCCCAACAACTCATATGAGTAGAGGTTGTCAGACGGATAATTAGTTATATTTCAGCATGTTAGTTTTGTCAGATAATTCTTATTTTCATACTCTTATTCAGTATTGATTGTTTATCATTATTACTTTAATACCCCATATTTATCCTGGTTTCTAGACACCTTACGACACATCCCTCAAATCATAAAGACTCTTATGAGATGTATATAGCAAGTCGTACCTATGTCAGTGTGGGATGATTTGAGTTCTGTTCAAGTTACAAATTGACACTAGAAGTCATAAAGTATGGTATGATTTGTACAAAGATAAGTTGTATTATCAGATCCTTAAGTTCTATCCAGCTTATGAGTAGTGGATACAAGTCGTATAGATATGTTATGAGTCGTAAGATCTGACTCGTTCCTAGACCAGTTGTAATACCCCATATTTTTCTAGCTCAGTTTAACTCTCAATAGATGAGTATTCATATATAAAATTTTTAAATTACATAGAATTTATAGGTTTAAGAGCTGCCATTACATAGGAAATTCAATCAGCTTTCCAACAATATAAAATTAACCCAAATCCGATACACAGGTGAAGAGTTATAGCAGTTTTTGTAGAAAAGTGTGCCACCTGGTGCAGCACTGCTTCGCAGAGATAATTCAAATGGCATTTGTCAGTTTCCAGTGAAGCTCCACAATAATGGTACGTCACATAAATGTTCCAGTTCACAATTATCATTTTTCAATGAGAGACCGCGATCCCACCGTATCGCGCTAAGGGCCATTTTCCTAATTGTTAAAATCTAGTAAGACCCCATGATGGATCCACGTCGCACCAAGGGTCAATTTCACGCTCGTCCCTTTTATGAACAGTGTCAGCTAATTCCAATGGCTCACCGCAATGCCACCATATCACTGTGAAGCCTAAAATTGGGATTTTCAGTGACAAATTTTAAT
Source organism: Capsicum annuum (assembly GCF_002878395.1). NCBI lineage: Eukaryota > Viridiplantae > Streptophyta > Magnoliopsida > Solanales > Solanaceae > Capsicum > Capsicum annuum. The sequence continues at coordinate 170,271,239 of NC_061114.1, read as the reverse complement.
AACTTTCTAGGGGTAATTTGGAATTTTTCCACGACCCTAATTAGTTCTAAACACAAAATTAAGCCATAAAAGAGGACTAATTGCTCATTATTTCATTATTCACTGACTTTCTCTCAAGATTAAGTTACTCTCTATCAAAAAGTGCAAAACCTTAGTTTTCAAGCATCAAGAACAACCTCAAGAATTTAACCAAGAACCTTCAAGAATTATCCTCTCAGGTATGCTAGGCGTTTATTCATTTGTTCCTTTCACCCATGGAGTCAAAGAATCCTATTTAAACATACAAGTTTATAGATTTATGGTTTCCATGCTTAAAATTGATTGTATTAATGTCCATGATATTAATTGGGTTTCAATTCATGATTTAATTACAAGTCTTGTAAAGTTAAAATAGTTTGTATGGGGAATCATATGAATTGCATGCTAAACCCTTGAATTTACAATTGATTATTGTATTCATGATGTTCATGTGTTGAATAGTATTATATGAAATAACCATGCTCCCAAAGTGTTTGATAAAATGCTTTTGTGAATTGACTAGTGAAAGCATGACAAGTTATTATGTGATCCCATTCATGTACAAGCTAATGTATATCAAGTGTTTGATAAAATGTCTAAATGAATGCATTGTTAGCAAACAAGTATTATTATGCTTGTAAGATTATGCCATGCTTTACTTTCCATGCTATCGAGTCCTCAGGGTATTCAATACCTGATAATATAGTTGTTTTCCTAGAGCTATAGTAGTCACAGAATAGTCTCAGTAATGTCATGATTAATAGTACTCAGTCAGTTACAGAACCTAGTGAAATTAGTCCAGTTTAGTCATTCAACATGATCAGTAACCATTCAGCCAAACCCAGTATGATCTAGTAATCAGTCCAGCTACTTAGTTGGGAGTAGGATTCAGCATCGAGTGAACCCAAGGATGGGGGGTCACCAGCCAGTAGAAGGTGTGACCCTTAGTAGCAGTCTTTGTATTCCAGAACTACGTATCAGTATAGGTTTAGATATTAACCTGCCAGTTAAGGGTTTATAAGGCGTTTTACCTGCCAGTTGAGGGTACCACCATTCCCGTTCAGGGCACCTGCTAGATAAGGGTCACTCTTCAGCTTGTCTTTACCTGTGGTACGGTACTTACACCCTTCCAATTGAGGTTAAAGTTCGACCCTAATCCATTTATAGAGGGGCATGTTGGTTAGATGACTACTTCCAACAGTTTCAATTTCAGTCTCAACAAAGGACCCAGTTCAATTCTATAGAATCACGTCTATCAGACATAATAACTCAGTCATTAATAATTCAGTTATCAGTATCTCAGAAATCAAAACTCAGTACTCAGCTTCAGCAAAATCTCAAATATAGTATACATGTATATGCACAGTATTGCATACTCAATATTTTACAGCAGTTTCAGTTATCCATGTACTCTTATTTAGTTACTCTATATAATTCAGTCAATTATTGTTAATGTATATGAACCCCTGCATTTAGCCTTACCTCTTCCAGCATACCAGTACATTCCATGTACTAATGCATACTCAGTCTTTGCACTATGATTTCTTATATCATAGGTTTGGAAGCTCAGGTTCCTGATGATGCTTAGACAGATTCAGTCAGCAGTCACAGATTTAGTAGTGAGTCCTTATCTATCGAGGATATGCTTTTATTTTCGTACTACAGTAGCTTCAGTATTTTAATAGTTGAAGTTAGTTAGGTGATTTTCCCATCAACGTCAGTTTCAAACAATTTAGTTCGAGGTTTTTCAGACTAAACTATTTCAGCCAGTATTCAGTTTTCATATGTTATTATCTGCTGCTATATTTTTAATATTCTGATTATGAATCTTATGGAATTTCAACCTATCTTCCACATTATTTTAGTATTATTATTTAGTGCTAATAGTATGTACCAATCATGGGTTAGCTTGTGGTTTTTTGGGGTCGTAAGTACCATATGAAATCCCGGGTACAGACTCGGGCTATTACAAACTTGGTATTAGTACCTAAGATCTAATAGAGTCCTAGGGAGTCTGAAAGTCGTGTCTAGTAGAGTCTTGTGCATGGGTGTGTAGCGCGCCACACTTATGGACAAGAGGCTATAAGGCAAATTTAGAAAAGTTTCCTTTCTTTCAGTATTTATGTCGTGCAGGTGAGTATGAACTCAAGTTAAAATCTCAGTGTAATTCATTTCTTCCTTCCATTTGCAAAACATACCTCCTTAAAAAACTAATGAAAGAAGAACTGGAAACCAGCCAGCATCTCCGCCTGTTTAGGCACATCTCCTGGATGAGTATGTTAACCATGAAGAATTTATAGCTATGTTTACCACCCTAACCCATTCTATAGCAGCCCAGAATGAATGGCCAACTGCTGTTTAGGCAAACCCAGTGGCCAATACTATTTCAGCCAGGATTTCGGACTCTACCCGAATAAATTCTCCTCTATTTTTCGGATCTAAGTCCGAAGAGGATCAACAGGAGTTCCTCGATCAAGTGCAGAAAGTCATAGATATTATGGAAGTGACTTAAAGTAAGAGTGTAGAGTTAGCTTCCTATCAACTACAAGATGTAGCTCATATGTGGTTGAAGTAGTAGAAGGTAGACAGGGGCATAGATGTAGAGCCCATTGAATAGAAAGAGTTTTCTACTACTTTTCTAGATAGATTCTTTTCCTTAGAGTTGAGGGAAGCCAAGGTGTTAGAGTTCATCTATCTTAATGAAGGTAGCATGAGTGTGAAAGAGTATTCCCTCAATTGTACACATTTAGCTAGGAATGCTCCCTATGTAGTAGCTGACAATAGGTCCAGATTGAGCAAGTTTGTGTTTGAGGTGTCAGAGAGTATGGTTAAGCAATAAAGAACTGTTATGTTAATTAAGGAGATGGACATATCCAGGATCATGGTTCATGCTCAATAGATAGAAGAAGCTAAAAATAAGGAGAGAGAAGAAGAATAAAGAGCTAGAACAGGTAGCTTTAGTTTCTCTTAACCTAAGTTAGAAGACGATAATCATTCCAAATTCCATCCAAAATTTTTGGTTCTAGCTCCGTCCTCAACAAATTCTCCAGTACCTAACTTTAGAAATGGTAACAAAGATAGGGCGCTAGGCTGTAAGTCTCAGGATAGTGTCAGCAGTACTCAAATAAATCCTCTTTTCCCAAAATATGGCAGAAACCATCAGAGTGTCTACAAAGCTGGTAGTGATGCTTGTTTTGGGTATGGCTAGCCAGGCCATAGAATCAAAGATTGTCCTCAGTCAGGTTCTCAGAGTCAGTACAATCATCCTTTAGCTCAGTCCGGTTGCCCAAATCAACAGGGTGCCACTTTCAGTGTCACCAGTGGGCAATGTCCAAATAGGATTTATGCACTTTAGTCCAGATAAGATCAGAAAAGTTCTCTTGATGTGATCACTAGTACATTACAGATCTTCTCTTTATATGTTTATGCCTTATTAGATCCAGGAGCTTCTCTATCTTTCGTAACTCCATACATAGCAGTCAATTTTAAAGTTAGACAAGAAATCTAACAGAACCATTCTCAGTCTCTATCTAGTGGGTCAGTCCATCATAGCCCGGTGGGTATACAGGAACTGTCTAGATATGATATCTCAGAAAGTCACTTCATCAAACTTAGTAGAGATAGACATGACAGATTTGAACATCATTTTCTACATGGATTGTCTCCATTTATATTATGCCTCGGTTGGTTGTAGAAACAGAATTGTTCATTTTCAGTTTCCAAATGAACCAGTCCTTGAATTGAGGGGTAGTACTATAGGACTTAAGGGTTAGTTGATTTCATACCTTAGAGCGAGAAAAATGATATCCAAGGGATGTGTCTACCATATTGTGCGAGTTAAAGACTTTAGTTCAGAGACTCCTATTGTTGAGTCAGTTCCAATAGTAAATGAATTCTCAGATGTATTTCTTGAAGATCTTATTGGAGTTTCTCCCAAAAGGGAAATTGACTTTGGAATATACCTTCTTCTAGGCGCTCAACATATATCTATTCTGCCATATAGAATGGCTTTATCTAAACTTAGAGAGCTAAAATAACAATTAAAGGACCTTTTAGACAAGGGGTCCATCAGATCGGTCGTGTCTTCATGGGGTGTACAAGTCTTATTCATGCATACAAAGATGGTTCATTCAAAATATGTCTAGACTACTGTCAGTTGATCAAAACCACAGTCAAGAACAAATACCCACTTCCTAGAATCAATGACTTGTTTGACCGATCGGGCTATCATCAGCTCAGAGTCAGAGAATATGACATTCCAAAAAAAGATTTTCGAATCCAGTATGGTCACTTTGAGTTTATAATCATGTCTTTTGGTCTTACTAATGCCCCAACAGCCTTCATGGACTTAATAAACCACATGTTCAAGCAGTAGTTGGAAAATTTTCATAACAGTCTTCATTGATAACATTCTTGTCTATTTCCATAGCGAGAATAATCATGCAGATCACCTCAGAATCGTACTTCAGAGTTTTAGATCCTATCAGATGTTTGCCAGATTCAGTAAATGCAAATTTTGGCTAAGGTTAGTAGCATTCCATAGTCATATTATTTTCGGTGTCAATCCTCAAAAGACCAAAACAATGAGAAATTGTCCTACAACTATCTCTCCATTAGACATCAGGAGTTTCTTGGGTTTAGCTAGCTATTACCTTTGGTTTATTGAAGGGTTTTCATCTATTACATCCCACATGTCCAGAATGACTTGAAAGAAAGTCAATTTTTAGTGGTCTGATTTTTGTCAGAAGAGTTTTCAGGAGTTAAAGACTTGATTCACTTTAGCCTCAGATTTGATGTTACCAGATAGTTAAAATGGGTTTATTGTTTACTGTGATGCATCCAGAGTATTTTTGGGCTATTGCCTTATGCAGAGAGGTAAGTTCATAGCCTATGCCTCTAGATATCTTAAGCCGCATGAGAAGAATTACCCTACCCAAGATCTTGAGTTAGCAGCTATCATGTTTTCCTTAAAGATTTGAAGGCATTATTTGTATGGTGTGTATTTTGATGTGTTCACGGATCACAAAATATTGTAGTATGTATTTTCTCAAAAATATTTGAATTTGCATTAGAGAAGGTAGTTAGAGTTGTTGAAAGATTATGACATGAGTGTTTTGTATCATCCGAGCAAGGAAAATATAGTGGCAGATGCTCTCAGTAGGTTGTCTATGGGTAGTGTTGCTTATTTTGAGAATAGTAAGAAGAAGTTAGTCTAGGAAGTTCATCAGCTCGCCGAACTAGGCCTCCACTTAGTTGATTCAGCAAAGGGTAGTATATGGGTGCAGAATAGTTCAGAATCATCTCTAGTTTCTAAAGTAAAGGAAAAGCAGGACAGATATCCCAGTCTAGTTAAGTTGAAAGAGTCAGTCAGAGATCAGAAAGTAGAGGTTTTCTCCCAAGGGGGATATGGTGTTTTGTGTTGATAGGGTTAGTTATGCATGCCAGGTGTAAATGACTTAAGGCAACGAATTCTTGTAGAATCGCATGGTGTGCGCTACTCTATTCATCTAGGGGCCACTAAGATGTACCTCAATTTGTGGGATATCTATTGGTGGAATGGGATGAAGAGAGATATTGCAGAGTTTGTAGATAAGTTCTCTACGTGTCAATTGGTTAATACTGATCACCAAAAACCTAGTGGGTCCATGTAGGATTTAAGTATTCCCACATAGAAATAGGAAGAAGTAAACATGGATTTTGTATTGAGTTTGCCTCGTACTAATCATCATCATGATTTGATGTGGGTTATCATAGATAGGATGACTAAATCCACTTGTTTCTTGCCATTTCATACTTCCTATTCAGATGAGGGCTATGCCAAACTCTATAATAGAGAGTTGGTTAGGTTACACGCAGTCCCAGTATCCATTATTTCAAATAGAGGTATCTTGTTTACCTCTCACTTCTGGGAAGCATTCCAAAAGGGTCTTGGTACCCAGGTTCATCTTAGTACAACTTTTCACCCTCAGACAGATGGTCAAGAAGAAATGACCATTCAGACTCTAGAAGATATGTTGAGAGCGTGAGTTGTTAACTTTAAGGGTAGTTAGAATCACCACTTACCTTTGATTGAGTCAACGTATAATAACAGTTATTATTCTCTTATTCAGATAGCTCCGTTTGAGGTTCTTTATAGGAGAAGAGGTAGATCTCCCATTAGTTGGTTAGAACTAGGTAAGGCCATAGTAGTAGGGCCTGACATGGTGTTTGATGTCTTAGAGAAGGTGCAGTTAATCAGAGAAAGGCTTCGGGCAGCCTAGAGCCGACAGAAAGCATATGCAGATGTGAGGAGAAAAGATCTCAAGATTGAGATCAGCAATTTTGTGTACTTGAAAATCTCTCCCATGAAGAGAGTGAAATGGTTTGGCAAGAAAGGAAAGCTCAGCCCTCGATATGTCGGTCCTTATAGAATTCTCAGCTATTTTGGAAAGGTAGCTTACTAGCTTGAGTTGCCTTCAGATCTAGCTTTTGTACACCCTGTGTTCCATGTCTCCTTGCTAAAGCAATGCATTGGTGACCCAACAGTCATAGTTCCCTTACAGGGCATAGATATTCAGAACGATCTCTCTTTCGAAGAGGTTCCAGTCTAATTCCTAGATCATCAAATTCATAGACTGGGGAACAAAGAATTATCCTTGTTCAAAGTTCTTTTGCGGAATCAGTCCGTTGAGGGAGCTACTTGGGAAGAAGAAGTAGCTATGCTGACCAAGTATCCTCACCTCATCTCCGTAAACCCTGACTTAGCTTTAGGTAATAGTCTTCCATAGATTTACTCAGTTCTATGTTTAGTTGCATGTTCAGTTTGAAAAATCAGCTCATCAATAGTTTCAGTCATGTATTTTATGCTTTAGTTGTGCATATTCGGTGTGTAAACTTAGCCTATCAGTATTTCTCAGCTTAATCAGTCTCATTTGAGGACGAATGTTCCCAAGGGGGAGATATTGTAATACCCCAGAGTTTCCAAGCACAATTTAACTCTCAGTATATGAGTATTCCTATATAAATTTTTTTAAAATACTTAGAATTTATAGGTTTAATACCTTCCATTACGTAGGACATTCAGTCAGCTTTCCAGCGATATAAAATTTGCAAAATCTGATACCCGGGTGAAAAGTTATAGAAGTTTTTGTAAAACAGTGTGCCCCCAGGTGCAGCACCGAATCGCGGAGATAATTCAAATGACATTCATCAGTTTTCAGTGAATCTCCAGGATAATGGTGCGTCAGGCCAATGTTTCAATTCACAATTGTCATTTTACAGTGAGGGACCGTGATCCCACCGCGTTGCGCTAAGGGCTATTTTTTCAATTGTCAAAATCTAGTGAGACCCCGTGATGGTGTCGTGTCACGCCAAGGGTCAATTTCATGGTCATCCTTTTTATGAACAGTGCCATCCTAATTCCAGTGGCTCACCGCGATACCACCACATCGCGGTGAAGCCTAAAATCGTAATTTTCAGTGATGAATTTTAATAACTTTCCAAGGGTAATTTAGTATTTTTTGATAGCCCTAATCAATCCTCAACACAAAATTAAGACCTAAAAGAGCACTAATTTCTCATTATTTCATTATTCACTCACTTTCTCTCAAGATTAAGTTACTCTCTCTCAAAAAGGGCAAAACCCTAGATTCCAAGAATCAAGAAAAACCTCAAGAATTTCACCAAGAACCTTTAAGAATTAATCCTCTCAGGTGTGTTAGGTGTTCATTCATTGGTTCCTTTCACCCATGGAGTCCAAGAACCCTATTTAAACATACAGGTTTATAGATTTATGATTTTCACACTTGAAATTGATTTTATTCTTGTCCATGATATTAATTGGGTTTCAATTCATGATTTTATTACAAGTCTCATAAAGTTAAAATAGTTTGTATGGGGAATCATATTAATTTCATGCTAAACCTTTGAATTTACAATTGATTATTGTATTCAGGATGCTCACATGTTCACTAGTATTACATGAAATAACCATGCTCCCCAAGTGTTTGATAAAATGCTTATGTGAATTGACTAGTGAAAGCATGACATGTTATTATGTGATCTCATTGACGTACAAATGTCTAAACGAATGCATTGTTAGCAAGAAAGTATTATTATGCTTGTTATATTATGCCATGCTTTACTATCCATACTATCGAATCCTGGGTATTTAGTACCAAAAAATATAGTTGTTTACCTAGAGCTACAGTAGTTATAGAATAGTCTCAGTAATGTCACAATCAATAGTACTCAGTTAGGTACAAAACTTTGTTAACTCAGTCTAGTTCAGTCAGTCAACACGATCAGTAACTCTTTAGCCAAACCTAGTACAGTCTAGTAATTAGTTTCGTGTCTATTCAGTTGGGAGTTGAATTTAGCACCGAGTGAACCCAATCATGGGGGCTCACCTTCCAGTAAAGGGTGTTATCTTTAGTAGTAGTCCTTGCATTCCATAACAGCATAGGTTGAGATATCAACCTACCAGTTGAGGGTTGATAAGATGTTTTACCTGCTAATTAAGTGTACCACCATTCTCATTCAGGACACCTGCCAGATGAGGCTGACTCTTTACCTTGTCTTTCTCTGTGGCATGGTACTAACACCCTTTTGACTGGGGTTACAGGTTAGATCTCAATCCATTCAGAGAGGGGAATGTCAGTTAGATGACTACTTCCTATAGTTTCAGTTTTAGTCTCAGCATAAAACTAAGTTCGGTTCAACAGAATTAGGACTGTCAAACATAGTCACTTAGTCATCAATAATTTAGTTATCAGCATTCTCATATATCAAAAATTAGTACTCAGCTTCAGTAAACTCTCAAACACAATATACATGTATATGCATAGTATTGCATACTCAGTATTTTATAGTAGTTTCAATTATCCATGTACTCTTATTAAGTTACTCTATATCATTCAGCCAGTTACTGTTCATGCATATGAACCCCTCCATTCAGCCTTACCTCATCTAGCATACCAGTACCTTTCATGTATTAACGCATACTCTTTCTTTGATCTACAATATATCATATCATAGTTTGGGATACTTAAGTTCCTAACTGAACTTAGACTGATTTAGTCAGCAGTCATAAACAGTGTTCAATTAGAGGCTTTTCAGACTAGACTAGTTTAAACAGTGTTCAATTTTCATATCTTATTATCAGTTGTTATATTTTTAGTATTCATATTATGAACCTTATGTCATTTCAACCTATTTTCCACATTATTTCAGTATTATAATTCAGTGCTCACAACAGGTACCAGTCATGGGTTAGCTTATGGTCCTTTAGGGTCATAAGCAACGGGTGACGTTCGGGATACAGACTTGGGGCATTACACCAGTAGACAATCCAAGAATCAATACTTATGTTTTGATAGCTTTATAAGTTACTTGGACATATATTAAGTCCTCAAATAGCTCCTAGCTTATTAACAAGTCAAAACCTCCCTTGGAGATTAAATTCTTGGGATGTACATAACTATAGTCATCTTTAAATGATCATACATTTTGTTATACTAAGATTTTTTTAGCTCAAGACACACAAACAGATATATAATTGAATTATCTTTCCAAAGATACCAATTTTTCTTTAATCCGATATTGGGGTGAAAGATTATAGGCAAAATACTGAAGCACTGACAAAGTTGTATCACACACTGGTCAGCATATGGGTTGCCATTCTAACTCATATACAAACCATACGAGTCATATGATAGACCCATATATATTGATAAAAATTGTCTTTATATTTTAGTTTAAGGGATTTTTTATATTTTCCCCTCTTTCAACCCCAAACCACGAATTATAATCCTCCAATAAGCATTATTTTCCTCTTCTTTTCAATAGATTAACAACACTTAAGTCCTCCCATTATCAAGAACATCAAATTATAGTTCCATACCTAGAACTCATCCTTTAAGTTCAAAGATTCAAATTCAAGAATATCAAGATTAGAGTTTCTCTAACTAATTCATCCTTTAAGTCTCAAGGTTTAAAATCTCTTCCTAAGATCAAGAAATTCAAGCTTTCTTCCCCAATAATTTCAAGAACTCAAGTTTCAACTTCAAGATTTCTGCAAGAATACATCAAATTAAGGTATGTGGGGTATTCATCAATAGGTTCCTTCCACCCATTGAGCCCCAAAACCCCTTTGTAGTTTTAAATGTATGAATTTTATTGTATTTTAAGGAACTATCCTAACAATTTATAAATCAAATCCATGAACTTCTTAATAAACTAAATTCAAGTCAAGTAAATATGAGTCCGCATGTTATTAACGCCACTTCATGTTTAAATTTCAATTTCCCTTATTTTAATCCCTTAATTTCATCATAAATCCTAAAGTTATGAAGTAAACCATGTAATTATGTTGTTTTTCCCATGCTTAACATATCCTTATGTTCAAATTCATGTATTCTAATAGTTATTGAAAGTTAGTGTCTCTTGGGTCTTTGAATTCTGACTTCTTCGTATTGTTTGAATATTGTTATCATATTTTTGTAGTAATTCAGTGTTGGAAGGTTATGAACACCCTATACCTAGCTGTTTTTACATGATTATATTTTAAATTAATAATTCAATTAGATAATGGTTTCATTATCATATTTAGGACATCATGTTCATGCCAAGCACTTACAAGTACAGTACTATGTCATGTTAAAAGACTAATAATACCAATGTCATTCAGTTGGGAGTAACACTTAGCACCAAGTGAATATAGAGATGGTGTATCCACCATCCGTTAGGCATGATATGTTAGTAGCAGTACCTAAATTCTAGGCCTATGGTGCCACCATAGATTATGAGGGGTCCTTCGTCAGTTAGGCATAATACCTTTGTTCTTTGGGACATCAGCCTTGTGGATCCACATCATTAGTCATGAGCTGGTACCCCTAGAAAGGAACCAATATCCTTCCAACAGTGGTTACAGGTCGGACCATAATAGCTCAGATTGGGGCATATCGATTATAGCTATCTCCCATAATCTCGGTTCAGTATTTAGAGTATGACCGTTTAGGTTTGCATGACCAAGTACACAGATAATAGTTATTCATTTATTTAGAACATTGATTATTATTGGTCTTCCATTCTCAGGTTTACATGTTTATGTTTTCATGCTCAATAACTATACATGACCCTTAATTCAGTTTTTAGAATCTTCAATTTTACATGAGATTTACGTATAGCAATCATATTTTACCACCTCCCGTGTTACAGAATTATTGTTAGTTCATGATTTATAAATCTCATTATGACTTATAGTTTCCACATATACCTATGTTTTTAATGTATGTTTCAACAAATAACTACATCATCAATTTTAGAGCATGTTATAAATATTTTCATGATTTAGTGCATATCTCTATGCACTCAGTACATTCCAAAGCACTAATCTATATATATGTCTATGTTCTACACTGTCTTATACAATTTCTAACCCACACATCATAATCAGATAGTTTACATCTTTAATCCAGTAGGTGATGAGTTCTCTTGTTTTGGGGACTCCAGTCAGTTGTAGTTTATGTGCTTTATTTTGATTATTCATATATATTGATTAGTGGTATTTGGAGGCATGTCCCAGTTATCTATAGTTAGTATAGTAGAGGCTTCAAAGACACTCAGTCAGAGTCATTACATGTAATCCAAGTTTCTTTCCTCAGTTTTATCATATTGTAAAGTTTATCAGTATTTTATTTGTTTTGAATTTCTCATGATTATGTTTCCACTTAGTATATTTAGTTTTATATAATATAATTTACTTGATCAAGTAATATGCCAGTACATGGGTTAGCTTGGAATCACTTGTTATTTTAAGCGCCCTATTATAAATAGGAGGTAGCCTCGGGTCATAACAAACTTTGTATCAGAGCACAGAGTTCAAGTGTCCTAGGGTGTCTATGAAGTTATTTCTAGTATAGTCTTATGGAACGGTATAGAGATTTTTGTACTTTTCTTTGAGAGGCTATAGTGCATTTAAGAAAAATTTTCCTTCTTTCATGTCTCAAATCGTGTAGTAGAAGTGTTCTCTAAAAAACTTATGCATATTCTTACATTACTCCATTCATTTCAACTCTGAATTATTTTTAACGTTACATAAATAACCAGCCTAAATTCTTGTAAATAGAATTTTCTCATACAGTCCCTATAGACGGTTATGGGATTACATATAGGCTCAAAAGTATCCCATAAGTTTCCTTATGTTGTAAGCTCTAAAAGTGTTCATTTTTATTCATGAAAATCATGTACTAAGCCAAAGTCATATGTGCTTTCTAATCCCTTCTTAGAATCCTATGATAGCATATGATCTAGAGTTAGAAGCATGAAACCCAAAAGTTTAGCAGCGGTAATATGTGGATAGTGTTGATTTGGATTTAGTAGACTATGTATCCGTGGGGCTAATGTTATGAAAGGTGAACCAGTATGCTTGAAAAAGTGCATGCAAGAATTTAAGTGTATTGATTTTAAATTAAGTATGATAATATGTGTATAGCCTAGAGGTGTACCTAAGGTAATATAGGATTGTATTATTTCTAAGTTTTTATATTATGTGTTCTTAGATAGTACCCTTGAGTTACTAAGAATGAATGAGGCTATATAGTATATGATGTTCTTACCAGCTAAGTTATGGGTTATAGGTTGATGATGTTGGGGATATTAGTATAATGATACTCTTGAAGATTGTAAGTTAGTAAGTGTTCAAGTTATTATATGGTGGATTAATGCTAAGTGGGAGATGATAGAACAAGAAACCAAGTCAAGCTCTTAGATTCTAGTAGTAATGTAGTATGTTGTAGAACATTAGTAATGGAGGAAGATGACAGACCCATTCTTATCTCAGTGAAAAGTGTGGTATTTCAGTCATCAAGACATCTACTAATGCCTTACATATAGCTCCATGATCATAACTCATATTCATACATTTTCCATACAAATTATGTACACTTCCAGTTTTTAGTATGAGGAATTCCAGTTCACTCAATAGTACGAATCATATTTCATGAATTTATGAACTCCAACCTCAGGTCATGCAACTCATGACTTATGTACTCATGCTTAATAGAATGCTCAGTTCCCATAACTCATGGTACCTCTTAATGACTTGCAAAATTCAGATTATGTCATGTTTATGCTAAGTTTTGATCTCTTTAATAAAATTATGCTTTTGATACTCTATTCCTTAGATCTCAGTGAAGTGTCAAAGTTATGCATAGTATTCTTTCATGCTTCAGGACCTCATATTCTAACCTTTTAGTGACATCTTCTTAATGTTAAGATGGTGGTGATGAAAAATTGATGATCAATGTTTAGACAGGAGAGAGTAAATGATTTTTGTTGGGGAAAGATTGTTGTATGGTTATTTTATCTAAAGTTATAAGTGTGAAAGAAGATTGAGGGAAAGCTTATGGTATATGTCATGTTATGGTTAGCTGGGAATTTTATATGTGTTTTCTTGGGGACAGTGCATGGATGTTGTTATTGACAGAGGTATTAGAGAAAGTGGGAAAGATGATTTGGTGGGTTTTTTCCTAGAAGTTTATAAATGGCTCTAATGATAGGCTTGAATGTCATGTTGGTATATAAGTAGATGAGTGAATTACGTGCTAGTTAATTCCTAATGAGAGATTGAATATAGTTGTTGAAGAGTTGAGAAGAATTATTCTTGAGATGAGTGTTATGAAACACGCATGGGGTGGCAAATTTATGGTTTAGACTAGTATTACGGTGGTATGTGTTGAACTTTGTAATTTCCAGTTAGGCTTGGACATGGTCAGTGTATAGTTCAACTCAGACTTTGGCTAGTTAAGTTATATATTCCCATGTGAGAATTATAAGTTGAATAAAGTAAGCATGGTATTTAATGGGAAAAATATAGTTAAGGGAGCATTTTAGAAGTGTGACTAAGCTTGAAAGTTAGAGGTTGCATTGCCTAAGGCCTAGTCATCTTATCCTAGCTTATGTTTTATAGGCCTATGTTCCATGTTACAGAGGTATAGCCATATTATGAGTCCTTACTCATATATCTTATTCAGACTATGCCTATACATTTTCCTCCCTATTATTATTAGAACTTCTTAGAAAGAGTATTGAAGAAATACTCCAGTTGAGTATAAGCTTTTAGTATAATTCAGTCTGTATAGCCAGTAATTCAGTTTGCAGTTAGACAGACAGGTTCCAATGGTCATTTTTCAATCTTTTGATCTTGTCTTACTATCTAAAGTTTCTCGAGTATGACCATTCCAAGAGGTGATTTATTTGCATCTATGTAAATTATAAATTTTGTTCAGTTCATGCATCATGTTTCAGATCTAGATATTCAATCATGATTCAGTTTGTAAGTATCTCGTGCATCATCTCAGTATTTCCTTAGAATTTTTTCCAAGTCAATATTATTCGGGGGACTAATGATCCTAAGGGGGAGATGTTTTAATATCCCGAGTTTTCATGTCCTTAACCTCTCAACTTTTCTTCATGAGACAAGATTCAACCTAAGTTAATGGTTACTTATAGTTGACTCTCTCATTTCAATCTCAGCATTATAACCATTCTCAGGTCAATGTATGTTTTCACAAAGTCAATTCAGTTTACATATTATGTTTCAGACTCAGTTATTTAATCATGACCCTATTTCATGCATGTTCAATATATGATCTCAATTGCCTCAGTATTCTCAGTCTAACTAGTCTCATTTGAGGACGAATGTTCCCAAGGTGGAGATATTGTAATACCCCATATTTTTCTTGGTCTCTGGATAGCTTACGATCATCCCTCAAATCATATAAGACTCTTACGAGTCGTATGTAGCAAGTCTTACCTATATGGGATGATTTGAGTTATGTTCAAGTTACGAGTTTACCCTAGAAGTCATCAAGTAAGTTACGATTGGTTTGAAGATATGTTATATTATCAGCATTATAGGTTCCTAAAGTTCTATCCAGCTTATGAGTTGTGGATACAAGTCTTATAGACATGTTATGATTTGTAAGATCTGACTCGTACCCTGACTAGCAAATAATCCAAGAATCAAGCCTCGTGTTTTGATAGGTTAAAAAGTTACTTGGACATATATTAAGTCCTTAAATAGCTCCTAGCCATGAATAAGTCAAAACCTCCTTTAGCTATTGAATTCTTGGGATGTACCTAGCAATAATCATCAAACAATCATAACTTTTTTATACTAATAAATTTTTATCTCAAGATCCACAACCAGATAGATAATTGAATTATCTTTCCAACGATACAAATTTTCCCTTAATCCAATATCAAGGTGAAAAGTTATGGCCAAAATACTGAAGCACTAACAAAGTTGTATCGCACACTGGTCAACATACGGGTTGTCAGTCGTACCCAAACCATAAGACTTGTATGATAGACCCTTAAAGACTAATGAAAATTGTCTGTAGATTTTAGTTTAAGTGATTTTTGGTCTTTTCCCCTCTTCTAAACCCTAACCATGACTTATAACCCTCCGATAAGCATTATTTTCCTCTTCTTTATAATATATTAACAACACTTGCCTCCTACCATTATCAAGAACATCAAATTAGGGCTCTTTACCCAAAATTAATCCTTCAAGTCCCAAGATTCAAATTCAATAATATCAAGAATATCAAGATTATGGTTCCTCTCACTAATTCATCTTTTAAGTCTCAATGAATAAAATGTCTTCCCAAGATCAAGAAATTCAAGCTTTCTTCCCTAACAAATTCAAGAACTCAAGTTTCAAATTCATGATTTCTTCAATAATTCATCTAATTAAGATATGCGGGATATTCATTAATGGGTTCCTTCCACCCATTGAGCCCCAAAACCCTCTTGTAGTCTTAAAAGTATGAATTTTATTCTATTTTATCGAATTATCCTTACAATTTATGAATTAATTCCATGAATTTCTTAATAAACAAAATTCAAGTGATGCCAATATGTGTCCCATGTTATTAAAGTCACTTCATATTTGAATTTCAATTTCCCGTATTTTAATCCCTCAATTTCGTGATACATCCTCAAGTTATGAAGTAAACCATGTAATTATGTTGTTTTCCCCATGTTTAGCATATCCCCATATTCAAATTCATGTATTCTAACAGTTATTGAAAGTTACTATCTTTTGGGTCTCTAAATTATGACTTCGTCTTAGTGTTTGAATATTGTTATCATTTTTTGATAATAATTTAGTGCTAGTGGGTTATGAACACCTGATACCTATGTGTTTTTATATGATTTTATTTTAAATTAATAAGTCAATTAGACCATGGTTTTATTATAATATTCAAAACATCAAGTTTATGCTGCGCACTTACAAGTACAGTACCATGTTATGTTAAACAGCTAATAATACCAATGTCATTCAGTTGGGAGTAACACTTAGCACCGAGTGAATGTAGGGATAGTGTCTCCCCCTGTCATTTAGGCATTAGACGTTAGTTGTAGTCCCTATGTTCCAGACTTATGGTACCACCATAGATTATGAGGGGTCCCCCATCAGTTAGGCATGACACCCTCATCCTTCGAGACAGCAGCCTTGTGGATCGACATCATCAGTCATGAGTTGTTACCCCTAGAAAGGTACCAACACCCTTTCAACTAGGTTACAAGTTGGACCCCGATAGCTCAGATTAAGGCATATCAATTATAGCTAGCTCCCATAGTCTTGATTTCATATTCATAGTATGACCATTCAGGATTGCATGACCAAGTATATAGATAATAGTTATTCAGTTATTCAGAATATTTTAGTACATGATTATTCTTGGTCTTGCATTTTCAGTTTTACATGTTCATGTTTTCATGATCAGTAATAATACATAACCCTCAGTTTATTTTTACAGCATGTTTAGCTTTACATGAGATTTACATACAGTATTCATGTTTTACTGCCTCCCAATTTACTGAATTATTTTTTCAGTTCATGATTTATAAATCTCATTATGACTTACAGTTTTGCGTGTACACCCAAATTTTTAATGTATGTTTAAGCATATAACTACATCCTCAGTTTTAGAGTATTTTATAAATATTTCCATGATTTAGTGCATGTCTCCATATACTTAGTATATTCCAAAATACTTATCAACATATATGTCTATGTGCTAGATTGTCTTATAATGTAGGTACCAATTGTAGATCGCACATCATAATCAGATAGTTTGCAGCTTCCAGCCAGCAAGTGATGATTTCTTTTGTTTCGGGGACTCCAGTGAATTATAGTATATGTACTTTATTATAATTATTCATATGTATTGATCAATGGTAGTTGGAAGCATGTTTCATCTATCTATAGTCATATATTAGATGCTTCATGTGCAGTCAGTCAGAGTCGTTACATGTAATCCATGTTTCTTTCCTCAGTTTTATCATATTGTAAAGTTTATAAGTATTTTATTTATTCAACTTACTCATGATCATGTTTCCGCTCAGTAAATTTAGTTTTACACAATCTAATTTAGTTGCTCATGAAATATACGAGTGCATGGGTTAGCTTAGGATCACTTGTAATTCTAAGCACCGTCTTACGACTTTGGGGTAGCCTTGGATCATGACAATTACTAGATTATTTCTGCTTAACTTCCGCACAACATATTATCCCTTCAGTATTCTTAGTGTTATGCTTGGTCATAGGTTATCTAGGGGTCACTTGTGACTCTATGCATCGTGTTACGACTAGGGGGCAGTCTTGGATTGTGATATTTAATTAGGATTTACGTATATTATACTGACAATTTTATACTAGTGTTGAGGTTATGTTTATGAAAAGCTCAATATTAATTTTCCACTTGTTATAAATTATTTTTAATCAGTAGTGGAGGTTTTTAAGATTTAAACATACTATTTAAAGGTGGATTTCGTTATATGAATTTGAATCATTAAATGTTATGAATGATGAAACTATGACTCTCAACCCTTTTCAAAAGCTTGTAATCCAAGGTGGTTTATAATATTTTCCCCATTCTTTTAAATGAGGAAAAGAACTAAATTAATGATGAAATACTTTAAAACTCTTATTTAAATTCGATTATAGCTACATGTATGATTTTAAAGATGAAATTAAGAGTATAATATTTTAAGATAATGATTTGGAATGATATTAATGACTTGTAAATCTTGGTATAATGATATAAAAATGTCAATGCCCTTATGAAAGACTCCAAGGATAAATTGTTATGAATAATATTTTACTTGGGCTTCAAGCTGATTATGTAGTTCACCAAGAAAATTGAAGTTCTAGTGATCAATACCTGAAACCTAAGTTTTACAAACATGGGGATGGTTTCCTCCTTAACAAGGAAACTATATGAAATTTATTTTATGAGGATGGTATGTTAGATGATCAAATAACATTTATCACAATTCATGTGACACATATGAATTGGGGCTCTGTTGATTTATAAGACCCCACATTTTCGAGCTAGTCTTTGAACTGTCGTTCCTATGTGTATAAGCAATAATCCAAATGCTTCCCATGTGAATATAAGTTTTATGATCTTTATCCTTGTATTTTATGTGCTTTCAAGGTTAAAAATTGTAAGACCCTGTGAAAATTTCTAGCTTAATTCAATCCTTTAGGCTTGTTAAGGGGTCTCAGACTTGGAAAATTCTAGAGAAAATTCTAGCTAAGTTGCCAGACTTAGTTTATTTTAGCCTTCAAAAATTGGGAATCTCATTTTGCGACCTTAAAGTCCTTTAAAGGCCAATATTTTTGTTAAGTCATGATCAAGGAGGTCAATAGGCATCTCCGTACAAGTTTTAGATTTTTCGGGCCTCGTTTAGACCTTGTTTGGAATCCCAAAATAGTGAGTCGATCCTATGTTCGCGCGTCGCCTTGCCATTCATGTTGATAGATAAAATTAACCTCAGCTCAAGCCAAATTCCAGTGAACCGATGTGATGTCGGCGCATCGCGTCAGTTATTGCATTGGTACCCTCGATGAGCCACGTCGACTGTAGCATCGCTGGCCACATTTTTTGTGTTTTAAACCCGCGTCCTTAAGGGTAATTAGGTTTTTTTTTCTTGACCTTCAGCCATCATAACATAAAATTTAGCTCTCTTTTGGCTAATGATAGTCATTTTTTCACAATTGCTCAAGAACAAGAAAATCCTAGGTGATTAATTCAAATTAAGAACTCAAAAATTTCTCCATTTACTCTCAAAATATTTCAATCCAAGGTATTAAAGTGTTCGTCCAAGGATCCCTTTCATCCTTGGAGCTCAAGAAATAAATTTTTAAATCATGAATTGCGATTTCCATGTTGTGGATTGTATTCCATCCATGTTAATGTTAATGTATTATTTCCAAGTTGAAAACTTTATTGTATCCCATGATATTATGATAGCATGTAGGTTGGAATTGAATTCTCTTATGTTTATATGTTGAATTATGAACGAAATATGATATTCATGATGCTACACCATGTTGTCCATGCCCAAGTACAAAATTATGCCCTCTAGAAGTTTGACAAAATGCTTAAATGAATGAATTGTGCAATTGTGACTCAATTGTGATCTAAATGATGATCCCATGTTATATTCATGTGTTTAAGTTGACTCCCATTCTAAGGCTATGCCTTGTAATTGATTGATCGACTACTCATGAGATTTGATTTGTGAACTTATGATATGTTAGAATGCATTCCTACTTACGTACAAGATTATGATTATCAAATGCCTCATGAAATCCCTCAATGATTGTATTATGAATTGTGACTATGGTTGTGTGTTCAAAAAGTGTCATGTCCTATTTATGTTCATGCTATCGAGTCCTGAGGGTATTTCATACCCAATAATTTAGTTGTGTGCCTAGAGCCAATGTCAGTTTTAAAGATATTATCAGTCAACCCATGATTAGTAGAATTCAGTCAGTCACATGACTTAGGAAAACTCAGTAAATTGAGTATCAATCCAGTCCCACTTAGTACTAAGAAATCACAGTAAACTCAGTCAGTAAACAAAATTCAGTAGTATTCCATCAGTCAATGTAAATTTAGTGAACTTAGTCTAGTACAGTCCAGTATAATCAGTTCAGTGTCTATTTAGATGGGAGTAGGATTCTGCACCGAGTGAATAATGTGTGCACAATTGTGAACACATTTGAGGCCTTTGACCTAGAATAATTGTGAGGCCTTAAGCAACTTTTGTCGTTTTTTGATGTGTTTATGTTAATTTTACAGATTAAGCTAATAGGATAGAGAGCCAACAAGAATGGAGGCAAAGAAGTCGACATCTGAAGAAATCTGAAGAAAGGTGTGGCTGACGACATTGTGACAAGGCGTCATCCCCGTGATAGGCTATCATAGTTGCCATCAAATGTAACCAGGGAGTTGGGATGAAGTCAATGTTGTGATAACATATGCTGATAAGACGTCAAATGTGTGACAAGCCATCAGAACCATCATCAACCTTAGAAAAAAAATACCGAAATGGAGAAGGAGCTAACGACATTCATAACACGCCATAAGACTCCTGATAGGCCATCACTGTCGTCGTCAACCTTAGCCAGTAGAAGCTGAATTTGCAGAGAAGCTGACGACGTCCATGACAGGCCGTCAAAATCATGATAGGCCGTCATAATTGTCATCATCTATTCGGAAAAAAATCTGAAACTTTAATTTTATTTTCTTACTTAGGGTTAACTATTTAAATTTGTGTTTTAAGGGTTTTTTGATAATCCATCAATTAATTGACATATCCTTCAACATACGACTTTTTTTTCTTTCTCTCTCGAAGACAAATATTTTGTTGCTTTGCCTTGTGATTCAATTGAAAGAACACTTTTGATTTCCTTCATTACTGTAAGTTAATCCTTTCAATTATGAATTCAACTTGTGTGCTTATTTCCCGCATCATGAGTAGCTAAACACTCTTAACCTGGTTTATGGAATCTAGGGTTAGGTCATGATAAGGTGTTGATTAATTACTCAGGGTTTAATAGGTGTTAGGATTTCTTGGTAATTCTGATATTCTAACTTATGTTTGTTGGTTGCAAACAATAGGCGTACCTACTTTGGTTTTATTATGAAAGAAATAATAAATAGTAGGAAGTGAATTATTGACAGGGACTCAGAAAGGCTTCATTTAATAATCAGCATTGTAACAAGGTTGATTAACATGAGGTAAAATATGGGAAGTGAGTTACGATTCCCTAAGTTCGAGAGGATTAGGAAATTAGACGCTTGAATAGGTCGAGAGACATTCAAGCATACTATCGATAGAGATATCTTGTCATCCTAACCACCGCGAGAACCTTGAGTTATTTGTAGCATCTGTCATATACCATAAACCCTAGTGAACATAATCCCAGTTATTTCATAAAATATTGATTACAAACA